>NC_072736.1:17737936-17913839 GCF_026930045.1 Uloborus diversus | reverse complement strand
GATCAAAAATTACTATTTTTTTCATTTATGTCAATTTTTTTGTGCATATTGTTTTTTTAACGGATTAAACAATGAAACATTATGTTTTTTTTTTCAAAATACTATTTTCTTTTGCTCAAATATTTATATCTCTAAATAAAAGGTCATAAATTATCTTCTATTCACAAAACATGATGTTATTTTTTATTAATAAATCTTGTTAATAAGACTATCGTATAATCGAAAGTGTTAAAGTCTCATTGTTACTAAGGAATGCTTATTTTCTTTCATTTACTAAAGATATTTTTAAAATACTTAGTTTAACTATTTTGTAAGATTTTTTTTTAATAACTAAGTTTTGTGTTTAAACAAAATTTTATTTACAAAGGTTGCTAGCAAGGAATCTCAAAACGTTTGTTAAGATGGAGCGAATGCGCAATTTAAAATTCGTATAAGTTATAAAGATATTATTTATTTAACATTGCTAAAATAAACACTTTTTGCTAAACCTCCATCGATGAGCCATTTCAATAACATCTCATATAAATAATTGCCAATGATCAAATAACCCGCTAGTTTCAACAATGCTACAGCCTTAATCGACACATAAAATGCAAGTTTTTATTATATTTACAAGGGAGATAGACAAAAAAAAAAATCTGTTTTTTTAAAACTATTTTTATATTTTTTTACTTAAAAACTTTAATATAGAGAGATGGAGAAAAAAAAAACAGACAAATGTTCTTTAGGAAAAAACCCCGTTAACTGCAGGAAAAATAGACATAACCGTTAATTAATGTCCCTACTCCACGTTTTAAGTAGGTTTCTAATAGTATGAGCGGATGTGTTCCTCTCTGTTGCAGATTAAATCAGAGCAACAGGTATCTTTTGTTTTGTGTTTACATTGATTCTATTTTTAGCTCGTACGTGCTCAAATACCAGTCATTAAGCACGTTTTCTGCACGGATTTTATCAAATCGGGCAAAGAAGGGATTCTGTTTTAGAAAATATGACCTAAAAGGAAAAAACTGATTAAAGTTATACGTAAGTTAGTCCTTAAAATGCACGAAGTCACCTTGATATATAAGTAATGATTTGTTTATATATACTGTACAAATGGATTGAGAATAAAACATTTTTGACGTAACTAAATGCAAAACATGACAAAATGAAAAGAAATACGGGAGTAATAGAGAAAGAAGGAAACCTGCTTCAAGTACTACATATAAAACCAGCTGACCAACAGATCATTTAAATGGCTAGTACCTGGACGACCGAGCCTCGCTCGGCTTTAAAAGAATTATTTTTTGTCAACTCATGTTTTTTTAAGGTTCAATACTTTTCCAAATATATTTGAAAAGCTTCACGTTAACGAAATATTAAGCACTCGACCTTCTTATAACACTAAAGTACCGAACAAAAAAGATTCTGAATGTAATTAAATCAGCATTTTGCTTTGAACTATCTGTTACATTTGTTTCCACTATACAATTTTTCTTGTCAGTAATTAAAATATTTTGACCTTCGAGCCAGTTTTGCTATGGTGAAATCGGTTTTGCGTTTCACGATTTTATCCCAATCGAGATTTTCTTTTTGAACAAGTACATTTAGTGTAGTTGGTCACTTTACGGCATAAAATGCTACATACAGCATGATATTCATCAAAACTGTTGATCCACAAACCTATTCCATCAAATGATAACAACTGTCTTAACAAAACATAAACAGTCTCAAGACATACGTTTCTTCGAAATAAAATTTAGATGTGAAGTTTAAAAAACATGTTAAACTATTTGAAGTGTAAAAATAAAATAAATAAATAAAATAAAATAGGACGGTCAAGCAATAGTTTCACTTAAAAAAGAAAAAAGCCTTACATTAACTTACATAATGCTTTTGTAGCCAAAGTGGCCAATATCAGCCAAACCTGGCAACCCTAAACAAGTTTAAATTCTTAAAGCGAGAAGAGACAAATTTTCATTGTTATGGTTGCAAATCGTCTGCCTGATGCGTCAATTCACAGTTTACGTCAAGGCTTAACTTAATTAGACTTTATATTAAAAAACTGTTTTTTTTGTAAAAAATCGATTTTTTACTGAAAAAACACTGATGTAGATGAACTTAGAATGCAAAACTACAATTAAATCCAAAATTTCATCCAAATCGTTAGAGCCGTTTTCGAGATACGAAATATATACATACCCACAAGAATTGCTCGTTTAAAGATATAAGATTTCTTCAGTTGAAAAACAGTTATGTAAAAGTAAGGTTCAGCGTCTTAACTTAAGTATAGGCTTTTGAACGCTTGTAAAAAATATTGGTCTGCTTTAAGGGGAGTCGCTTAGTGTTAAATTGCTAAATTTTATGTACGTTTTTCTCAAAAAATTAAAGTGTTATCTTCTTACCATTTTCACAGTATTTTTAAGAGGTATCCAAGAGACTACTGAAGTGAATTTTAACATAATTCTGTACATTTTGTAATTCATTTTTTTTAAATCGATGGTCTGTCTGAAGAAAGATCGTTTTAGACAATAAAAACAGCTGTTTAGAAAAAAAAAATGTGAGTCCTAAAGCAAAAATTTTATTTTATTATAGATATGAACATAATAAAGGGGGGGGGGGGGGGGGGGGTTCAAAGTAATGTATAAAGTAGTTTTGTAGAAAAATAAACACGAGTTTTTAAAATCGGACATTTTGAGAAAATTGCGTCTGAAACTAAAAATTGTACGTACATTTCAATACCTTCTTGCATCATTCATATTTAAATTGAGTTACTTTTAATCCACATAAGAAATATGAATTCGGTGTCATCTGAAAGCTCTTCATTTAAATATTTTGAATGTATAAAAACTGATTAATTATTATTTATAAGGTTTTAGGGTACCAACTCTGCTTACGACAAAACTCGTTTATTGCCTTTATTTATGTCACTACTGTAGCCAGGCGATAGATATTTTGTCTTCAGAAAAATTAAATAAAGAATGGAACTAACGTCACAAAGGTTATAAGTGTTCTTGTGGCAGATAATCTCTGAACGTTTTGCATTGAATTACAAAAGAGCTCATAGTTTTTCTTCTGCTGTGAAGTGAACTAAATCTTTCAATTCAGTACTTTAGGGTTTTATTAACAAGATCTATGCCATTGAATAAGTCTGCTAATTTATTATAATTCATTATTTCTGAATGTAAATCTTCTATTCAAGGCAAGCAGCTCAGAATGGGAAACCTTTTTATTTATTGTCCCCTAATGAACTTAGGTTAATATATGCTCTTCGCTACAATGCCTTTAATTATGGCTTCTCAGCTGGGCGTTAGTAATGCCTTCCCTAAATGAAATTGATAGGGGGCATTAGCAGGTAGCTAAACAATAAGGTAAACTATGGAATACCATTATATTTCTGAAAAATACTTTTCACCATGAATTAAAACTCGAAGTGTTTTTCATTTTGAGGAAAATATGATCGTATACGTATACATTTTTAAAATATAAATTAAGAGGTACATTTGCAGCTTGTCTATAAATTACATAAAGCACCTCTAGAGCAGTTTGAAATCTATGCAACAGTTTTTACGTTGCGTTAGGCAGCCTTAATTAGCATAAGTATATTCAATTGAAAATGAATGATACTTCCTAGATTAGCAATGCATAATTCATTTTTGAAACTACTTTTATAGAAATAAAGTTTCCACAGAATGATCCTTGTTTAAAAATACGTTAGTCTAACAGTATTAAAGCACCAGAAAATAATTTAAAACAAATCATAAGTCTCATAAGTTTTGAATAATGTAATCACTAAGTTTCAATTGGAAATGCTGGTCTTTTGCTGCATTTCGAAATACAGTTTCAAAAAAAAAAAAAAAAATTTAGTCATTGTTATATTTAGCTTCATTCACTGTGTACTGCTAACCTTCGAAAATGCAATGGAGGGTGTTTCCTTCAATCAATAATACAACTTTTTGTCACTGAAATCGATAAAATGAGCAAAATTAAACACATGAAGCCATGACATACTTTTATTTTCCAAAACTTTAACTTTTAATTTAATAATTAAAATGTCAGATTTCTAAAACAAAATGTTTCATCGTGTAACGATACAAGTGAAGAAAGCCATCTTGAATTGGAGCGCGTGGCTGTCTTCTCTGGATATATTATATTTTTCACTGCCAACAATTATTAGCGGAACAAGAGTGGGGTCGTTTCCGAAATTTTAAAAATATTTTTTTCCTGAAAGAGAATATTTGAAATAGGATCTGAGCATTTTTTAATAATTTGACAAAATTTAATACTTAAAAAATATTTTAATCGGTGCGCAGTTTCAATTTCCCCTTTTACGCTTCTGCACACGACATCTCAAATCATGAAATGCCATTCACTGATGCCACTAGTGCAGAGTGCAATATTTAGTTCGCATCTTTACTCACATGTGCTGGCAACAATACGATTGATAGTAAGCGTGGAACGCAATGTATAATTCGCTTCTGAATTATCATAACATGGAAACGCGGTAGACAGCAAGCGTAATCATTCAGCGTGCCAGTGGATTTCGCGCCGAAGCGCAACACTTGTGACGTCATAGAGACCACACCTTGTTTGAAAATCTGACATTTTAAAAAAATTAAAAGTTTTGAAAATAAAAGTTTTTTTCGCTCTATGTTAGTTTTTTTGCTCATTCTATCAACTTTCATGATTAAACTTTTGACTGATGGAAACAACCCCATTGTAAGTTAAATAGCATATTCATTTGGGCATAGTTTACAATGTCCTGAGACTTTAATCTGGCAACTCTAGAGACTAGTTCACTTGTGACGTCAGCAGCGAAAGTAAAAACAACGACGGAACGTCTTTTAAGATTATTTTTAAAGGAGAAATTAAGCCAAAGTTAAGTAACACACTCCTTGTTTTTGACCATGCTCTTTCAGAAAAAATATATAATTTGAAAAACAGGAAGCAACCCCATTGAATGACTGCAAATTTTAAGTAATATTTAAAACAACTTTAGAAAACGCAATTTAGTACAAAATTCAAATGCAAAGGCAATCATGTATTGGTGCAGAATTTTTTTTCAAAGAAACTTGTTTAATTCGGATGGTGATGTAATTATTCATGCATACGTGAACACAAATCAAACGTATTCAAGAACAGCGGAGCATTGTTGTGGGAAAATAATTAAATAATTTTCAATACGTATGTTTTGCTATCATGGAAACTGGTAGTCATATTTTTATGTTTGAAACAAAGTTAAGTTCTGAAAACTGCTTCCAAAACATTGTCATAACCTTTTTTCGTCTAGCTAAAATTTGAATTTTATGTTAAAAAATGCCTAGTGGAGAATTTATAAATAAGAAAAATAACCGGTTTTTCCTCAAAGCATGTTTCTGTTCGAATTCGTACTCGCAAGACAAAGTAGAATTTCGTTTATTAGAACAAACATTTGTGTTTGCGTAAGGGATTTCGTATCATCTGTTTGAGATAGAAAGTTTGATTCGTAGCTTGAGTATTTTTCAAGTATTTTAGTACTCTCTCTTGTTATATACTTCCGTTGAAAAATATCATCAAAACACAAGGGAAATTTTTAAAATGTTCATTAAATTTTAAAACGGTAGTGATGAACTATAAAAAATATTCGTTTGAATTGACATATGAATAGAATAATAATGGTTCTTTATGTTTTGTTTTTTGAAAAAGAAGCAAAGCATAACTGAAACACAAAATCATTTTGCTACTATTGTATTTATTTTTTCAAAGAATGTTTTACTAACATTTTCCAAAGCTTCTATACAAAAAATCGTTTTATATCAACAAAAATAACTTTACAAAACAAAACCTGGTTAAGCCATTAATACAGATAATATGATGCATGGGTAGTTATGTGCATTGTTAAGGGCTTTTTTTTTTAATTTCGATTGTTTTTGAGCTGTGACGTTTCAGTTCTAGTTCATGGAAAAAAGTTATCTTCACAATGTTGAAAGCTATAAATTGCAATTTAAATGCTGTGGGAATTTCATAATTTTCAGCTATAATTTGTATAAATGTTTTTTGGAATAAATTAGAATACACTCGCTTAGTTATGGGCATATTATAAACTGGAAGTGATCATGCTAGCTGATTTCAATTATTTTCAGAAAACATGAAATATTATTCAACAACTACTTACTCTTCTTACAAAATATCAAATTTCACCTTACCAAATCGAGCAACATTAAGAGTAAACAAACAGATTACTTACAAACCATTTTTGAAAGGTTCGTCTGAGCAACAACTATAAACGTGATTAAGTAAATAAAACAAATAGCTTCAAAACAAATTTTACTGCTGATTTTTTTATTTATCGTTTGTCAACTTAAGCTTATTGTTACAAATCCTGTAAATAGTAATTATTGTAGTAACGTAACCTGTAAATAGTTTCCCGTAATGAATATACAACCCCTTTTCATATGGCTAAAGTATACGACCCCTATTTCCTTTTTGTTCATTGATAAAATTTGATAACGGTCTACTACTTTACAGAAGCGTGTGGAATATTTGAGAAATTTCTTTTCGGTGTCTATATAAGCCGTTAGCGATGGATAAACAGGGGAGTTTCGATTGATATTTCGAACTGAGAGCATTTTTGCTCTGTTTATTGCGAGGCATTTCGCTGTGTTGTTTTCGTATTTGGAAGTAAATACGTGTGTAAACGTTGAGTTTACGGTGTTGTGTGATAATTGATTAATTGCTGATGAATAATTTAGCCGTTATTGACGATCTTTCCTGTACATAGTGTAAATAAATTTCCTGTGTTTTTATCAAGAACTGTGTTTTCATTTCAAGAAAGTGGAAGTCGCACCGAATCCGTTACAATTTGGCGCCCAACGTGGGGCTTCTTCTGGACTTTCTTGGAGTAATTGTGACTTTGGACATTTTTTCATAAAGACTGTTTGAATTTATAGACTTTGTTTTATGGTGATTACTCGCGCAATGGATGACCAATTAAAACAACTTCTGGAAGCAATTAATGCTGTGAAAAGCGACTTGACTGAAAGTTTGGCGGCTAATCAAGAACAATTAAAAATGATATGGCGGCTAATCAAGAACAATTAAAAAATAATATGGCGGCTAGTCAAGAACAATTGAAAAATGAATTGGCGGCTAATCAAGCACAATGGAAAAGTGATTTAATGGTGCTGAAAAATGATTTAGCTTCTAACCAAGAGGAAATTAAAAACGACCTTACTTCGGTAAAAACTGTGATGGAAAATAAATTTAATGAGATAGAGCATCGAGTTGATGCTTTTGATGAAAAATTTGAAACAGTAGAAAACCGTATCGCAACAGTTGAAAATCATGTGGATGAGAAAATTAAAAACTTGGAAAGGAGATTGGCGATCGCGGAAAGCAGCTCTGTACAGTTTGGTGCTCCCACATCGGTTGCTCGACCGTCCATTAAACTTGCCACATTTGATGGGAAAACTTCGTGGCAGGTTTACAAAACTCAATTCATGATAGTGGCGGAAGCGAACGGATGGGACTCTGCTACCAAGGCCAGCCATTTTGCAGCATCCCCGAGAGGTGACGCAGCGGACATTCTTCAGACCCTTCCGGACAGCCAGCGTCTGGATTTCACCGCCCTCACATCTGCGTTGGAGCTTCGCTTCGGTGAGAAGTGCCAGAAAGATTTCAGCCGACTCCAGTTGAAGTCCCGTTTCCAGAAAACCGGGGAAACCCTGCAAGAGCTAGCGGCGGACGTCGAGAGACTATCTCATCTTGCTTTTTGCGACTGTCCTGTGGATGTTCGAGACAACCTGGCACTCAACTACTACATCGACGGGGTTCGAGATCCGGAAATCCAGAAAGCTCTACGGATGGCGGATGTCAAAGACCTGAGTTCTGCTGTTGTGTATGCGATGAAATTGGAGGCCGCCCAGCAAGCAACCCGTGTGAATCGCCATCCCATCCGAACTCTGGAAGCTGATGAGTCTGATTCCAGGTCGTCCCACCTCGCTAAACTTGAGAGACAACTCGGTGACTTGGCAAGACATCTGAGCAGCATAACAGCCCAAAAGAAACAAGAGCAGAAATGCTGGAAATGCGGTAGTGAAGGACACCTGCGAAGGAGTTGTCCGGTTCGCCAAGCTACGCGAGGGAAGGAAATCACCACCACCAGAGCTCTGCAGATTTCCTCTTCTAGTAGTGGCAGTGATGGACTTCTCATTTACGCACATGTAAATGGGAACCCCTGCAGACTGATTGTCGACACTGGAGCCAATGTGACAATCATTAGGACAGATGTGGCTCGTGAATTTGGATTGAAGCTGTTGTGGACATCGCCACGCGTAAGTCTCCAGACTGTGACAGGTGACAAAATCGAGATTGACGGTAAAGTGGACTTGGAAATAGTGTTTGGGAATGCCACCTACCATCATACGGCATTCGTCGCTAATATCACGGACCCCTTCATTCTCGGATTGGACTTTTTGAAGAAATATGACTTCGCTCTCGACTTCAAGACTAATGAGCTGCACTCGATGAGAGAAGACATAGCCGTTTTCCCTGCAGAAAGTGATGTAAAATCCGTTCATCAAATAATAGCCCAAACAGATTTATCGATTCCCGCAAGGTCAGAATCATTAATACCTGGCTCCCTTGAAGAAAGCCATAGTTTTCGATTTGGACTCATTGAATACCCTAACCTAAGCAATAACCTAAAAGGAGTGATGGTAGCATCTACACTTGTGGACCTTTCTAAGGATGTAATTCCTGTAAGAGTCGCCAACGTGAGTGAAAGGCCAAGGAATATCCGGAAAGGTGAAGTGTTAGCAACTTGTACTCCAGTAAACTGCATCATTAGAAGAATCAATTCCCCCGAGACTGTGTCTTCTGAGTCCTTGACATCGAAGTTAATTGGGAGTGCACCCATATCGAAAGATCAAAGAACTGCTGCGGAACGATTGGTGGATGACTTCAAGCATCTGTTTTCATCTACATCGGAGGATGTTGGCCGTACGAATTTAACGCAGCATAGGATCTACACTGGAGAACACCCCCTATTAAACAGCATCCAAGACGACTACCGTTCGCCAAGAAGGATGAGGTTGAGACCCTCCTGAATGAGATGAAGGAGAATGATGTAATCGAACCTTCATCCAGTCCTTGGGCCTCTCCCATCGTCTTGGTCCGAAAGAAAGATGGCTCCACCAGATTTTGTGTCGATTACCGACGGCTGAATGAAATCACCAAGAAAGACAGCTACCCTCTTCCACGGATAGACGACACCTTGGACACTCTTTCCGGACACAAGTGGTTTTCGACCCTGGACTTGAAGAGCGGCTACTGGCAGGTTGAAATACACCCTGATGACCGAGAGAAGACAGCGTTTACAACTGGACAAGGCTTGTGGCAGTTTAAAGTGATGCCCTTCGGCCTCTGCAATGCACCAGCTACGTTCGAGCGTCTTATGGAGACAGTGTTAAGAGGACTTTCCTACGAATCCTGTCTGGTCTATTTAGACGATATCATCATCGTGGGACGCAGTTTCGAAAAACATCTGGCAAATCTTAGGAAGGTGCTGCAAAAGCTTAGGGAAGCCAATCTGAAGTTAAGCCCGTCCAAATGTAATTTGTTCCGCCGGGAAGTGAACTACCTTGGTCACATCATCTCTTCTGAAGGTGTACAAACCGATCCAGAAAAGGTATCCGCGGTCAAGAGTTGGAGTCGTCCCGAAAACATCCATCAACTGCGAAGTTTCCTGGGGCTCTGCACGTACTACAGGAAGTTTGTGAAGGGTTTTTCCAACATTGCACGACCTTTGCATAAGCTGACGGAGAGCAAGCAAAAGTTTGAATGGTCCAAAGAATGCGAAGATGCATTTCTACGACTGAAGGAGGCTTTAACATCAACGCCTATCCTCGCCTATCCTCAGCCTGAAAAATCCTTCATCCTGGACACTGATGCGAGCAACGAGGGCATCGGAGCTGTTTTATCCCAAGAAATTGACGGCAATGAACATGTCATCGCTTACTGGAGCAAATGCTTATCAAAGTCGGAGCGAAATTACTGCGTCACCAGAAAGGAGTTACTGGCCATAGTGAAAGCTGTAGAACACTTCCATCATTACCTCTACGGCCGAAAATTTATGCTTCGGACAGATCATGCCTCATTAACTTGGCTTTTGAACTTCAAAAATCCGGAAGGCCAGATAGCCAGATGGATACAGCGGCTCCAGGAATATGACATGGAGATCAAGCATCGAAAGGGGTTATCTCACGGTAATGCTGACGCTTTATCAAGAAGACCCTGTCCTGAGAACTGCCACTATTGTTCCCGAATCGAGAAACAGTATGGAACGACTAGCCCCACCGCCTATCAGGTGACAGTGACTCCAATATCATCAGAACCTGATCCATGGAATGACGACCAAGTTCGAAAAGATCAACTTGAAGACCCCGACATAAAACCAATTTTCGAGTTCATGGAAAGTGACAGTCGGCGACCTAGCTGGCAGGACGTTTCCATCTTCAGTCCTGCAACAAAAAGATACTGGGCTTTATGGAACTCGCTCCATTTACGGAACGGCGTGCTACACCGAAAATGGGAATCTGACGACGGCAAAACATCTAGGTGGCAGTTACTACTTCCCCGATCAAGGATTTCAGGTGTTCTGAAAGAAATACATAGTAGTGCGACTGGAGGACATTTTGGTGTCTTGAAAACCCTCAATAAAGTTCGGGAGCGCTTCTTCTGGAGCAAGGCGAAGGATGACGTGGAGAAGTAGTGCCATTCTTGTGACGCCTGTGCGGCTCGTAAAGGACCGAAGAAGAGAAGCAGAGGGAAGCTACATCTGTACTACGTTGGAGCTCCTTTCGAACGAATTGGGATCGACATCCTGGGTCCTCTACCAAGAACTGCTGATGGGAACAAATACATTCTTGTTTCCATCGACTACTTCACCAAATGGCCGGAAGCATATCCCATTCCAGATCAAGAAGCTACCACCGTAGCAGAAACTCTAGTTCAACATTGGATCTCGAGATATGGAACACCTTTGCAGATTCATTCCGATCAAGGGAGGAATTTCATCTCTGCTGTGTTTAAGGGCCTATGTCAAATTTTCGGAATTGAGAAAACTAGGACAACACCACTACACCCACAATCGGACGGTATGGTGGAGAGATTTAACCGCACAATCCTGAACAATCTCTCGCTTATGGTATCCAGAAATCAACAGGATTGGGACAAGAAGCTACCTTTGTTCCTGCTGGCCTACCGCAGTGCTGTCCACGAGACTACCGGATATGCCCCATCTCAGATGCTCTTCGGACGAGAGCTTCGGCTACCTTGTGATCTCGTCTTCGGTCGTCCTCCGGATGCGCCTGCATCGCCTGAGGAGTACATCCAGGATCTCCAGGCCCGGTTGGAAGACGTTCATAACTTCGCACGAGAGCGAATCAACATCGCGGCGGAGAAGATGAAGACCCGATACGACACAAGGTCTACTGGACATGAATTCAACGAAGGCGACAAGGTTTGGTTATGGAATCCCATCCGACGGAAAGGTCTTTCACCCAAATTGCAGTCGCATTGGGATGGACCCTACAAAGTCCTTAACCGACTGAATGACGTCGTAGTGAGGATCCAGAAATCACCTAATGCAAAACCTAGGGTTGTAAATTATGATCGGTTAGCCCCATACTATGGCCATAGTTCATGAGTATTACGTAAACAACCATGGTTGATAATATAAAAGTTGTAGATAATTTTTGCTTTTAATGTTTAGTAATATTTCTTGTTATTATTGTGTTTTCTGTATCTGTTAGTTATTAATTAATGTGTATATTTGTAAACTTGTGATAGAAGTTTGGCACCCTTTCTGGGGATTGTACTGCCCGGGACGTGCAGTCCTTAGGAAGGGGGCAATGTTACAAATCCTGTAAATAGTAATTATTGTAGTAACGTAACCTGTAAATAGTTTCCCGTAATGAATATACAACCCCTTTTCATATGGCTAAAGTATACGACCCCTATTTCCTTTTTGTTCATTGATAAAATTTGATAACGGTCTACTACTTTACAGAAGCGTGTGGAATATTTGAGAAATTTCTTTTCGGTGTCTATATAAGCCGTTAGCGATGGATAAACAGGGGAGTTTCGATTGATATTTCGAACTGAGAGCATTTTTGCTCTGTTTATTGCGAGGCATTTCGCTGTGTTGTTTTCGTATTTGGAAGTAAATACGTGTGTAAACGTTGAGTTTACGGTGTTGTGTGATAATTGCTTAATTGCTGATGAATAATTTAGCAGTTGTTGACGATCTTTCCTGTACATAGTGTAAATAAATTTCCTGTGTTTTTATCAAGAACTGTGTTTTCATTTCAAGAAAGTGGAAGTCGCACCGAATCCGTTACAATTTGGCGCCCAACGTGGGGCTACTTCAGGACTTTCTTGCAGTAAGTGTGACTTTGGACTTTTTTTTTTTTTCATAAAGACTTTTTAAATTTGGACTTTATTTTTATGGTGATTACTCGCGCAATGGATGACCAATTAAAACAACTTCTGGAAGCAATTAATGCTGCGAAAAGCGACTTGGCTGAAAGTTTGGCTGCTAATCAAGAACAATTAAAAAATGATATGGCGACTAATTTTCTCATCAATTCGCAACTCCACTGAACTGTAGGAGGCGCTGCAGCCACTGTATAATGGCGAATGAAAAAGGTAAAACAAACAAATGCCGTAACTTATAACTTTTTTTGACGCTTATTGAATGACAGTAATTTTTCATTGTTTTTGTGGGAAGCTTTCTTTTCTATTCTTCTGAAATTACATCACAAACTGTCTGAAGCTGTAATTTACCCCAAAGAAAACACGTGGAATGGAATGTTCTACCTTTTTCTTTAGTAGAGTAGATCGGGGGACATTTACGCATTGGGCACGTTTACGCAGTGCCCTTTTTCAAAAACAAGTTGTAACTGGAGATCCCAACAGTCATTTCAGATTGATGCTGCTCCCTAGCTAATATTCTCACAAGTTTCTGTGCATCGGTCGATCTTCGGTTTAGCACTGCGGATAGGAAAATCTGTTTTCTACCAAGTTAAGTAAATTTTGTGCTGAACGTTTTGAAGTTTATTGTGAGTAAATAATACCCAGTTAAGAACAAACAAATGTATAAAAATTAGCAGAAGTTTATCCTCTTTTGAGAATTGTATTTGTATAAACGGAAAAGTTATTAAATTTTCTTGCACGTTAAAAATAAATCTAAACTTGCCGACGGGGCACGTTTACGCATTTTCATTGGGGCACATTTACGCACGTTCTTACTGTGTCTTACTACTCTGTCTTACTTCTATACAGAATTCGGACGCTTTTTTCGCTCTGTACTGTTTCAAATATTTAGTATTTTCAGGTTATTTAGTTTTGAAAATCCTCATTCATTTTAAATTAAGTAAAATATTCGTATCTTACAGCTTACAATCATATAGTGTTGTCTTAATGATTGTTCAGCTTTAACTTTATACACTATTCAGCCTGTAATACATTTTCTTAATTTTAAAGATAGGAAGATCTTAAGTTCAAAACACTGACAGAACCGAGAACCACATTATATGTCAAAATAATGAAAAGGCATATCGATAATCCAAGGATTTTCCCCAGTAGGTCTTCCACATAGTCATATGTGTACTACCAAAACTGAGACCATGTCAAAAAGTAGGACCAAAGCTTAAGAACCTGGAAAGGAAAAAAAAAAAAAAGGATGCTCAGAATCGTAACTGATACTCCGATTAAAGAAGCCCTCAAACAAGAGCACATAGAAGCTAAAAAGAATAAAAAGCGGAATGGGCAGAACAAAACAAAAAGGAGAAATTACTTTAAAATTTACATGTTTATAATGAAGCAGAAATAGAAGACATCAAAAAAGAAAAAAAAAAAGTTTGAAACCAAAACCTGCGACAGGGAAAAAGTTAGTACACTCTGTAAAAAAAGATTTTAATGAACGATTCTGTTTACGAAGTAGAAAATTGTGCTTTCATCTAATCGAAAAAAGGACAAGACAGGGTTCCATGTCTTAGATGTCAAAACGCAATCCCATGACAAGTATGCGAAAAAAAAAAGTTTATTTGCGTTGGTAAAATCTAACAGTGATGAAGAAGATGACTAAATAGGTTCTGTTTTTAATTAGTAATAGGTCCTATGATTTTAAGACTATAAAATGTTCTTCAATTAATTATTTCAGATTTTCTTATTTGTAAAGAGTTTTGAGAGAAATAAAATATTTAGATTTGGTTAAATATCTATTTCACTTACTCCTTGGTATCATTTTTAATATGTATAAACGTGCCCCACTCGATGCGTAAACTTGCCCCGTGGTCGGGGCAAGTTTGCGCAACCGACTTGGATTCAAAAAATAGTTTTTTTTACGGTTAAAAACATAAGCTGAGCAACAACTGAATTTACGAATTCGGACTTCATTTACTGCTTCATAAAACCACAATGTCTAAAATTTCCTAGGTTCAAACATGAAAATTAGAAAATTCATTGAAAAAAATCTTCGTAAATGTGCCCCGCAGTACCCTATTGTTAATCATCGCAAGGTAGCGTATTCGAGCTCTGGAGTTGCGAATTCTAAATGATAATTTTGAGTAAGAATGACCAAAAAATAAACTACAGCTAACTGTGCCCATAACTGAAATACTTACTTTTACTTTTACTTTTATGGACAGATTAGCTTCAAACAATCTTAAATTTTTAAGCAAAAAAAAAAGAGAATGATTTAAAAAAAAAAGCCAAAAGAAATGAGCACGTATCAATAACGCAAAGAAACATTAAAATAATTAATTGCGCTGAAAATAAAAAAAAAAATATGTTTGGAAATAGTGTGGTCAGAGAGAGAGAAAGAGAGAGTGACAGACAGAAAGAGACAGACACAGAGAGAGAGAGAGACAACATATCGGTTACAAACTTAATATTGACAACACAAGACAAACCTGCCCATTACTGGTTGTGTGCTCATAACCAGTCTTTTACCTTAATATAAAATTACATTTTTGATGGAGAATCTATGCAAAAAAAAGAAAAGAAAAAAAACAATTCCTTTTATTAGCTCTAGAAGTTTACTTTTATTTTTTGTGGTTAATGTTATTTTCCTAATTGGGTTATCTTTGTCCTTCTTCAATTTTTGAATGATATAACGTTCTAGTTCGATGCATGTGTCTGTTAGAGAAAGCGTAACTCTAATTATTATTTCTTCTTATTATTATTCCTCTTGGAATAGGATAAAGCTACATCATTATAAATATAATAGCGAATGATCAAGTAACGCTGACGTTATCAACAATTTTGTGGTAATATTTGACCTGTAGGGAAAAGCTTTATTTCGACAAGGCTGAACTGAATCCGGTAACTAAACTGTTTTACTGGCAAGACTGTCATTTCAGGAGAATGAGGAATTGTAAAAATGGTCAACAATTAGCGCTATCTACTGGATTTAAGGTTAATCCACTGGAGTTCGGGTTAAAATTTCAACTATCAAAATATCATCATACAAGCAATGGCTACGCTCAAATGTAGAAGCAAATTTTCACCCGTCATAATTTGACGGGCCATTTTCTAGTCTCGGAATATTCTTTCTGGGTGATTTTAAATTTTGCTAGTTGTACAGGGTGGTTATTAATTAAAGTTACCCTGTTTAGACCCCTCTAGTGACCGTTCTACGCATCGGATTCCAATGAAGCTTGGAGTATCTATTATATAGACCATGGGGAGCAGGATTATGCAATAAAAAAATAGTTCAAAAATCGACGATAAGGAGCACTCTACACACGTAAAATATCCGGCAACAACAATGTTGTGTATGAACAGTCACTGCATCCCGAGTACATTACCATATGGTGTGGGTTCACCGGTGTTTTTATCCTCGGTTCATATTTCTTTGAGGAGACCCCGCTCCTAGGTCCTAAAAGGTGTTCGGTCACAAGTAACCGATATTGCGCACTTCTTGAGCAGCAAGTCATTCCTGCATTCCAACAACCAGTGTGTTTGGACTCAACTGTCTTTATGCAAGATGGTGCACCCCCTCACATTGCTCGTCCAGTAAAGGCACTGCTTCGTATGCATTTCTGTGATGACAGGACAATTTCTAGACATTTTCCTACAGCTTGGAACCCCCCGAATGTCGGACCGAAATTCGTGTGACTTCTGGTTGTGGGGCTTCTTGAAAGATCGAATCTATGGTGGAAGCATACGGACGGTGCCTGAATTAAAGAGCAGCATAAGACGCCATGTTCATGCTACAGAAAGGGAAACCCTTCGTGCAACTGTGGCTCACGCTATAACACGTTTGAATACGTGATTGACGCAGATGGAATGCACATTGAACAAATTCTGTAAATAAAATCGATTTTGTGTCACAGTCTCCGTTTTATTTGATTCATGCGCCCTTTTCCACTCTGGTGGTAGATTTTTGAACTATTTTTTTTTATTGCATAATCCTACTACCCATAGTCTATATAATCTATATTCCAAGTTTCATCGAAATACGATGCGCAGAACGGTCACTAGAGGGGTCTAAACAGGGTAACTTTAAATATAACCACCCTGTATATAAGTCTTCAGTTTACAAATAACTACTTCTCAATATAACATCAGAGGTATATCAAAAATTAGCTTATGGAAAGATTTTTAACAAATGTTATTCGAAATGCACTCTTCAAAGAAAGATACCTTCAAATGCAAGAGTTAATGCAAGAGTTAGAGCAAATATGAATAATTGTTTTGGAGCTTTTAGGTTATTGGTAAATGGTTGGCATCAGTTTCAAAACTCAATTCGCAGTCCCTCTTAACGGCTTGAGAGACAAATATGTTCCATAACAGTCCTTAAGTAATTGAGAAAAAAAAGACAAAATTTGAATAATAAATGTCATGGGAGTACTTCCAAAGCAAAGTATTTTTGAAAATGAGCACAAGTACGGTGGAATTTACGCGAGTTTGAAAGCTTTTAGTTGACGTAAGCTTTCTAGACTTAAATACTTCCTCAAAATAGTACAGAGTGTTAATAAAATTGCTAAAGAATTCTATTTAAAAAAGTATTTAAAATTTATACAATCTTTTTTATTTTGATCCTTATCTCATATTTTTTTCCAAATTAGTATAACATTAGCTAAAAGCACATATCTGACGCTAATATCGCTTAACTGAAAATGGAGTGTATGACACAAAAAACACCCAGGAAGGTTTTGATGGTCAACTCCACAGAACCTTTGGTTTGTCCACTTATTTAAATACAGTGGACTCCCTCTATCTGAACTCTCTCTAATGTGAACACCCCGATATTCTGAACACTTTTTGATGTCAGACCAAACAACGTAAGTAGAAGCACAAATTTGTAAATTACAGCAGACACGTGTTTCGGCGTTACAGGGAACGCCTTTTTCAATGCAAAAAATAATGAGCTTATGGATGAAAAGACATCCGACAAAAGCCAAGAGCACATAAGCATGCAGCTTAAAAGATAAAAACAGCGGATTAGCCAAACACCAATGACAAAGTTATAAACCGATCAGGAACCAATAGGAATGCAAGCAAAGGTCAGGAGCTTTCTCTTAGGTACGAACCCAGAAAGAAAGAATTCAATTGGACAAGGATTAAGCCGAAGCTTAAACAAAAGGAAAAGAAATTGTCAGTAACCGTGAACCGCAAGAAAGGAAAAGCAGAATGGAAAACCATGAAATAAAATAAACAGAAACAAAAATTTTCGAAAAAAGGAAAAATAAAGATAAATAGAAGAACATTGGGGGGGGGGGGTGTCAATCAAGACAAAAAGGAAAAAATAAACAAAGGAAGATAGATAAAAGTGAGTGAAAAAAAGGGGGGGGGAATGGGGAAAGGACAGTATTAAAGATATGGGGGCCAAATGTTAGAAAAATATGGAACTGCACTAAGATCGTTAACTAAGTTAGAACTGTTCCTCAAAATATGAAAGGATTCCCAAAAGTCAAGATCTGATGAATTGGGGCATTTTTGGATAATCTGATAAGAGTTAAAATCAAAAGAGTGATTCGAATCCCAACAATGTTGAGCAATACTAGACTTATTTAATTGTTGTTTTTTCCCATAATTTTGATGCTCTTTCAAGCGAATTTTTAAAGCACGCCGAGTCTGTCCAATATAGGCAAGTTTACAACTACAATTAATTCTATAAATTCCACAACAATTAAGAGGGTGAATAGGATCTTTAAGAAAAGAGAATGAAAGTTTATTAATAGGAGAGAACACCACCTGGAATTGGAAACGTTTTAGAATCTTAGCAACCTGATAGCTTACAGATGGAAAGAATGGCAAAACAACCAAATTCTTTCTGATGAAGGTTCGGTTAAGAACATTAGTTTGGGATTTATGTGAAAGTTTTTTATAAATGGAATCAATCAAAGTTGGCGGATAGTCTCTATCAATTGCCACAGCTTTAAGATAATTAAGTTCCACTTTAAGAAGTTCCGACGAAGAACAAATATTAATTGCGCGATAAACAAAAGAATTGAAAGCAGAATATTTTTGATTTGGAGGATGAGACGATAGTCTATGAGGAGGTAAAGAGACAGCAAAAGGTTTGCGATAAACAGTAGTTTCAAAACCAATTTCAGTACGAGGAACAAGTACATCAAGAAATGAAATGCAATTATTCCGTTCTTTCTCACAAGAAAACTGAATATGAGGATCAATGGAGTTTAAAATAGATAAAACCTCATCACTCTCAAACTGATTCTGGTTCATTAGAACAAAACAATCATCAACATACCGAACATAAAATTGGAACTGCAGTTTTTGGAACAGCTTAACCTCAAAATAATGCATGTAAATATCACTAAGAATGGGGCTAAGTGGGTTACCCATAGCCAGACCATCTAACATAATATAAAAATTCCCATTAAAAACAAAAGAACATTGCTTAAGACAAGTACGGGTAAGGAAAATTAAATCCTCAATTTCCGTATTGGTGAAATGAAATTCAGAAAGTCTTCTACGAAGGCATAACAATGAACCCTCGACTTACCACGTTCTGTAAAAATTGACAAAGTAATCTTTCGGTCGAAATTGGCTTTACTCAGAGCTTCGATCCAGGAAACTAGGAAACATTTATCGTTTATTGAACGTGAACTTTATGATTTACATCTTTCGGTTTCTAATTCCATTCCCAACTTTAACATTATTGACAGAAATTCTTGGTCTAGAACCCTTCGTTCCTCTGATAAACATCAAATTATTTTGAAAAAGAAATTAGCTATGCTTTGTAAATCTTCTCATGTCGTTCCTCTTGATAATTTACCAGTTGTTAATAAGAATGTTGTTGTTAATCTATCTAGCGTTCCATTAAGTAATTCTCAAATTGAGGCTCTAAAATGTAATGATAACTTTGCTGTGAGTGTTAATCCTTCTTTTTCAAAGCTTATTGCTCCTGTTGAGAAAGCTTTTAAATTTAGTGCCTTAACTTCCTCTCAAAAAGATTCGATTCGGCATCTTATAGATTCTAATATTGACTTTAACTCGAAAATTAGCCGTTCTGTTAAAGCCTTAGTTTCGAATTCTGATCTGGTTGTTACCAAAGCTGACAAGGGTGGCCAAATTGTTGTTCTTGACAAATCATCTTATGTTGATAAAACTAATGATTTGATTTCTTCTGGGCCATATGCTGAAATTTCTAAAGATCCTAATGATAAAGAGTTAAAAACTATTGCATCTGCTGTCAGGTCTGTTAAGTCTATTCCTTCAAATGTTAAACGCTCTGTTGTTCCATCTATTGCTAATTGTGCTAGATTTTATGCTTTACCTAAGGTGCATAAAGCTGGTATTCCTTTCAGGCCGATTGTTTCCAATATTGGTACGGCTTCGTACAAACTTGCAAAATATTTAGTCTCTGTGTTTTCTCCCCTTAGGAGTCACAATTTATTTACTATTAAAAATTCTGTTGAGTTTGTTAAAAAAATTCATAGTTTCGTTCCAAATAATTCTTTTATGGCTTCTTTTGATGTTAACTCTTTATTTACGAACGTTCCCGTCGAGGGTTCATTGTTATGCCTTCGTAGAAGACTTTCTGAATTTCATTTCACCAATACGGAAATTGAGGATTTAATTTTCCTTACCCGTACTTGTCTTAAGCAATGTTCTTTCGTTTTTAATGGGAATTTTTATATTATGTTAGATGGTCTGGCTATGGGTAACCCACTTAGCCCCATTCTTAGTGATATTTACATGCATTATTTTGAGGTTAAGCTGTTCCAAAAACTGCAGTTCCAATTTTATGTTCGGTATGTTGATGATTGTTTTGTTCTAATGAACCAGAATCAGTTTGAGAGTGATGAGGTTTTATCTATTTTAAACTCCATTGATCCTCATATTCAGTTTTCTTGTGAGAAAGAACGGAATAATTGCATTTCATTTCTTGATGTACTTGTTTCTCGTACTGAAATTGGTTTTGAAACTACTGTTTATCGCAAACCTTTTGCTGTCTCTTTACCTCCTCATAGACTATCGTCTCATCCTCCAAATCAAAAATATTCTGCTTTCAATTCTTTTGTTTATAGCGCAATTAATATTTGTTCTTCGTCGGAACTTCTTAAAGTGGAACTTAATTATCTTAAAGCTGTGGCAATTGATAGAGACTATCCGCCAACTTTGATTGATTCCATTTATAAAAAACTTTCAAATAAATCCCAAATTAATGTTCTTAACCGAACCTTCATCAGAAAGAATTTGGTTGTTTTGCCATTCTTTCCATCTGTAAGCTATCAGGTTGCTAAGATTCTAAAACGTTTCCAATTCCAGGTGGTGTTCTCTCCTATTAATAAACTTTCATTCTCTTCTCTTAAAGATTCTATTCACCCTCTTAATTGTTGTGGAATTTATAGAATTAATTGTAGTTGTAAACTTGCCTATATTGGACAGACTCGGCGTGCTTTAAAAATTCGCTTGAAAGAGCATCAAAATTATGTGAAAAAACAACAATTAAATTAGTCTAGTATTGCTCAACATTGTTGGGATTCGAATCACTCTTTTGATTTTAACTCTTATCAGATTATCCAAAAATGCCCCAATTCATCAGATCTTGACTTTTGGGAATCCTTTCATATTTTGAGGAACAGTTCTAACTTAGTTAACGATCTTAGTGCAGTTCCATATTTTTCTAACATTTGGCTCCCATATCTTTAATACTGTCCTTTCCCCATTCCCCCCCTTTTTTTTCACTCATTTTTATATATCTTCCTTTGTTTATTTTTTCCTTTTTGTCTTGATTGACACCCCCCCCCCCCAATGTTCTTCTATTTATCTTTATTTTTCCTTTTTTCGAAAATTTTTGTTTCTGTTTATTTAATTTCATGGTTTTCCATTCTGCTTTTCCTTTCTTGCGGTTCACGGTTACTGACAATTTCTTTTCCTTTTGTTTAAGCTTCGGCTTAATCCTTGTCCAATTGAATTCTTTCTTTCTGGGTTCGTACCTAAGAGAAAGCTCCTGGCCTTTGCTTGCATTCCTATTGGTTCCTGATCGGTTTATAACTTTGTCATTGGTGTTTGGCTAATCCGCTGTTTTTATCTTTTAAGCTGCATGCTTATGTGCTCTTGGGTTTTGTCGAATGTCTTTTCATCCATAAGCTCATTATTTTTTGCATTGAAAAAGGCGTTCCCTGTAACGCCGAAACACGTGTCTGCTGTAATTAACAAATTTGTGCTTCTACTTACGTTGTTTGGTCTGACTTTACTATTCAGCACAAAGGTATTTATTTATCTTACTTTTTGATGGTTCAGGCTAAAACTTCATAGACTTAATATAGGCTGACCTATCTCTACTCTGAACATCCTATAATATAAATACCCCAGTATTCATGTTATAGGATGTTCAGATACGACACAAAAAACACCCAGGAGGATTTTTATGGGTAACTCCACACAGTGGCGTAGCTAAACTTTCTGCCGCCCGGGGCGGTTCCTGAATTTGCCGCCCTTTCCGATGGGAAATAGTTGACACATTAAAGAGTTTTCACAAAAACACAATTTTTTCCCCTTCTTGCACTGCTCGACATTGAAAATGCAACACCAAGAAGGAGTGTTCAGAAATTTATGCAAATTTTAAAGTAGACGTACATCACTGAGTTATGTAAATGATGTGAAATGCGCAGCTCTCCGACAACATGAAGCAAGATATAAGGGAAGGAACTTGCAGAATGGGCAATATTCGTGTCGTTATTTCTGACTGGAGAATTATCGAAGAAATTTTGTTTTTGTCTTGGAGGATACGTGCAACACGAGAGAATGCCAGGTCGACGTCAACGAAGGCACTTCCAGCACATAGACGATTTTACGAGGGGTATGGTGATCGGACTGAGAAGTGTGCCGAAGATGGTTGGAACAACGAAATGTGGCAAGATTGAGGGGTGCAGGGGCAGCCAGAGTGATCGACGCATCCACCGACAAACTGTAGCAGACCCACAAGTCACTTGCTCCTCAATTCTGCAGCAGGTACAAGATACCCTGAATGTTCCAGTGTCAACCAGAACCATTTCCCGTCGTTTGATCGCACGTGGTCTGCAATCACGGTGTCCACTAAGAAGACTGCCATTGCCCAACATAGACAGCAACGTTTAGTATGGTGCAGGACTAGAACGACGTGGATGACTGAATAGCGAAATGTCGTGTTCTCAGATGAATTCCGCTTCTGTTTATCCAGTGATAGTCGCCGCATACGTGTGTGGCGTCGACGTGGAGACAGATCTAATCCCGCAGTAATTGTGGAACGTCCCACCGCACGAAAACGTGGCATAAGGGTTTGGTGCACAATCGCGTACAATTCCATATCACCTCTAGTTCGTCTTCAAGGCACCATGACTGCCCAACGATACTTGCATTATGTCCTGCGGCCGGTGGCAATCCCTTACCTTCAAGGGCTACCTGATACAATTTATTCAGCAGCATAACGTCCGATCATACAGTGCTCACATCTGTCACGAGAGCCACATGCTCTCCACGGCACACAGATGCTTCCCTGGCCACCATGCTCTCCTGACCTGTCACCAATCGAACATGTGTGGGATGTGATTGGACGCCGTTTGCAGACTCTGTCCCTGCCTCGTTAAGAAGACGAACTGTGGCAAATGGTTGAAAGGGAATGGAGAGCCATCCCTCTGGAAACCATTCGCACCCTTATTGACTCTATGCCTAGACGTATTTCTTCGTGTATCGCTATCCGCGGTGATCCTACATTTTACTGAGCCGACGCCGTTCTCGCTCTATATTCTGCCTATCATTTTGAAATTAAGATCATTTATCTTTCCTTGCTGTCTCTGTCTTTTCTGCAAATTTCGTCACTTTTTGACCATTTTTTCTTGGTGTTGCATTTTCAATGTCAAGCAGTGTATTTTTTTGCAAAAGGAAAAAAAAAGAAATTCAGGTCCCCACCGAAACATTCCAAACATTACATCAAAATTCGGAATTTTAGGCAATTTTTAGCAACGCTTATAGAAAAAATGCTTGGAGCTCCCACAAGATTTTTTTTTTTCAAAATTAAAATTAGTTTTATGCATTCTTACGTTAGGTGGTCGGGACTTCTGAGGGATTTTTTCTGAAACTGAAGTGTTAAAAAAGAAATTTTAGGCTATCTTTGGATACGTGAAGATATTAAGGAAGGTTCGGGGTTACTCATATAACGAAAGGTTATGAAAGTTATTGTTTCCTCCATAATAGTTAACCTTAACAGCAAAAAAAAAAAAAAAAAACATGGTCCCTTGACTTTACACTACCACCTCCATCAGTTTGTATAGCTTCAGACGAAGGAAGAGAAGAAAAAAAGCAATAGTACTGAGATGTCCACAAAAAAAACACATGTCTTGTTTTAAAGTAATTTTATTATCAACTAGTGGCACCCGCACGGCTTCGCCCGTAATAGAAAAATTAAAGGTCTTTTGGTTCGCTTGTATATTTACAAATAATGTATAGTGAATTTTCTCGCCAATTGGCTTGTACCGACGTTACAGCTCCACGTTATGATAATTTCGTATCTCGCCAATTGGCATGTGCCCATGTTACGGTTCCACGTTACGATAATTTCGTAATTTATGATAGTTTTTTTCTTAAAATTGAAATAGAAAAAGAACCACATCGAATTTTCGAAAAATCGCTTCGAGGTGCACACCCCCATGCTACATACTAACTTTGTGCCAAATTTCATGAAAATCGGCCGAACGGTTTAGGCGCTATGCGCGTCACAGACATCCTACAGATATCCTACAGACATCCTACAGACATCCTCCGGACAGAGAGACTTTCTGCTTTATTATTAGTAAAGAAGTCGCACTAAAACCTAACATTTCAAACACGTTTTTGTTTCCTTTTTTGTCTCCAGTAATATGTCAAAAGCATGATTTCCTTGGTGGGAAAACACGTTAATTTTTTTCACATAAAAAGTGTGAAATTGCCGCCCCCCAAAAAGTGCCGCCCGGGGCAAACCGCCCCCTCCGCCCCTCCCTAGCTACGCCACTGACTCCACAGAACCTTTGGTTTTGCCACTTATTTAAATACAGTTGACTCCATCTATCTGAACTCTCTCTCTAATGTGAACACCCCAATATTCTGAACGCATTTTAATGATTCAGGTGAAACTCCATAGACTTAATATAGGCTGACCTCTCTCTACTCTGAACATCCTATAATATGAAGACCCCAGTATTATGAACGCTATTTTTAATCCCCTCCAGTTACCACCTCTATTTACTGAACATGTTCAGAATCGGAACTCGAGAATTCCCACGAATCACACTGGAAAGCATGAACTACATTTACTATTTTATCACAATAATTGAAGGGAAAAAGGGGAAGATGGTAAGAGGAAGAAGAATTTTTTTTCTTGAATATTTTTGCATCTAATGAAATCATTCAGCTGAGCAATATGAGCCTGAAGTCTCTGCCACTGAACTATATTTCAGGATTTCAACCACTGTATTAAGTTGTATTTAAGACAATGGGGTCGTTTCCAAAATTTTAAAAGTAGTTTTTTCTGAAAGAGAATGCTTAAAAACATAGAATGTGACCATTTTTTAAATAATTTGTTTAAGTTTAATATTTTTTAAAAATTACTTAAATCGGTGCACTTTTATTGTTTATGTCTTCAGCCGATGACATCACAAATGAGGAAATGCCATTCTGTGTTGCCATTCAAAGTTTTGATTATCATAACGGGGCCGTGGTAGCCTGATCGGTAAGGCATTGGACTCGGGACCGGAGGGCCTCGGGTTCGATCCTCGCTGGTCGAAGACCCACCGTCGTCATTAAAGGGGACTGGGCGACGTTAAATATGCTCGTGGTCTCAATGTCCTCCAAGTGAAACGATACCTCTGGGGGTGCTAGTACTAGGTAGCTATTAGCTCCTGGACTAGTTCTAAATTCTCACTAACTGTTCGATCCGGTGATGGTGCTGCCATCTATCGGTATATAAAATAATGAAGGCAAGGCACTTAGTATGCAGTCCTCGACATAAATACAGTTGAAGTCAGTTGTGACTCTTGAATAGAATAGAATAGATTATCATAACGTGGAAACGTGTTAGAAAGATGCGCCAAAAAGCATCATTTGTGACGTCATAAAGACCACGCCTTGTTTGAAAAATCGGACATTTAAAAATATTAATTTAAAAATAACTGAACATAGCCTACTATAAATTCAATAGAATACATATACATGCATTATCCAGTCTCCCTCTATAATGAGCACCCCCATAATCTGTACACTTTTGTTCTGTTCCATGAGTGTTCGGAATAGAGAGAGTATACTGTACTAATATGTTTGTACCTATATAAGGATTGTTATGACTAAACCTAGTATCAGAAGGTAAATTGTGGCTGTACTAGTGCCTGACGCGAAGTTGAAAACCACCTAAATCTTTTCTGAACTACAAAAAGTGCACACTTAGAAGTTGTGTTAACGTTGTGAGAATTTTGTTGAGATAGGGATCAAACATAAGAAAATAATTAAGGTTGGTTAGGGTAGGTTCCCAGTGTTCATTGAAATGTCAACCTTGTTCTATTCATAAT
This sequence comes from Uloborus diversus, assembly GCF_026930045.1. Taxonomy (NCBI): domain Eukaryota; kingdom Metazoa; phylum Arthropoda; class Arachnida; order Araneae; family Uloboridae; genus Uloborus; species Uloborus diversus. The sequence goes on along the minus strand of NC_072736.1, from coordinate 17,887,824 downwards.
AAGAGGTTGGCCTGTATATTTACAAATAATGGATGATGAATTTCTCGCCAATTTGCTATGTTAATTTGCTCGTCCAGGTTATGGTAAATTGCTCGTTTATTTTATGGTAATTTACTCGTCCATGTTATGGTAGTTCACTCGGTATTGTTGCAGCGGAACAAATTCCACCAATGGTGGCTTAAAATTGGAATAGAAAAAGAACAAAATCGAGTTTTCGAAAAATTGCTTCGAGGTGATCACCCTTAGGCTTCTAACTAATTTGGTGCCAAATTTCATGAAAATCGGCACAACGCTATGCAGGTAACAGACATCTAGAGATCCAGACATCCAAAGACACATACTTTTAGCATTATTAATAGTAAAGATTAAGATTCATCATATCATATAAGGCAGTGAGAAGCAAAGTTGTGTAAGTGGACATTTTCAAGTTTTCAATAAAGCGCGCTTAAATGTAAGGTCCTAGGTAGACTTTCATCGAACTTTTTTTTCTAAATCATGCCCTATTACAGCACCTACCTGGGCTACTAGTACCACTATCTCTGTCCCCAAGGCAGAGGAGAGATTCGCCTACCATTTTTACTGGATATCCTCACATTTTTAATTTTGCCACTCCCGTTGCTTCTCACTGCCTCATATATAATAAGCAACAATGTTTTAAGCGAAGGGGCTGTCCGTTAGCAATGTCACACTGTTTTTCAATACTTTTTACCCCCTCTCCTCGTTGTCGCAAAGGGTCAAACATTACCTTAGATCCTCTATCCCACTCCTTTGTCACATGTCTCGCTATTTTTCATAAATATCTTTCTATAAAAATACGTGGTGTCACACTTCTTGTTACTCCCTCCCCCCTTGTCACACACTGTCACAATTTAACGAACCACCTTCCCTCTTAAAGCGTGATACCATATGTGGACAGTCCCTAATTTAAATCTGAACCCAGTTGTAGACTGTATAACACAAATAGAAATCTGTCTCCAGACATTCCTTGTAAAACACATGATTATTAAGTAACGAAAAATTCAAATCATTCTAGAACATTGCTCGTTGTAAATAAATGACTAAAAATGATTTTGTCACTTACAATGTCCTATCTTCTGAAATGATGATTTATTAGTAGTATTCCTAATTATCTTCAATTTCTTAAAATGCAAATAGCATGTAGTGTCTCTAATGCAACTTATTTCGTAAATTTAGTTAAATTAAGGTTTGTTGGGTGACGTACACTAAACAAAAATTGATTACTGTACTAATCAGCAGATTATTTAGGCAGCATGTGTAAAGACAACATGTATCCAAATGATATTCTAAGAAGATAAATGTTCTACGAATAATTAAAGACATGTTTATGAAGTTTATACGAGACTTACTTTTCTTCCTCATTTTATTGCTCGAGCTGTAGTTGTTCTTTGATTGGAACCATTCTTGCAAATATTATTTGAAAGGAAAGAAAGTCGATTTGTTCATTAACTCAACGTTTCATTTTTTATTGTTTTAAAATAAATATTAAGCTAATGAATCGTTTTTGACTGTGTTTTCTTTATGCTTCGGCGATAATTTTAAGGTACCTAAATTAAATGTCTTTTTCGCTTTTCTTATAAAAAAACAAAGTGAAGCACCGTTTATACGTTTTTGAAGGGACTATATGAAAAAAGCGTACAAACGAAAAAACGTATAATAGGTATAAGTTAATGTGTATTAGACTCTGCAGGGGCCAATTTTAAAAACGTATAATTGATTAAAACGTATAAAAGAGAAACGTATAAACGGTACTTCACTATAAACGAACAAAACAAAAGGTTGTCTTTCTAGGAATTGCTCAAAATCCTAAGAATTCCTGACAGAATTTCAAAATTTTTACATAAAACATACATTGTTACAAAAAATCCTGAAATTTTACGGCAAAAGTTACTGGCATCCATGTTGCTAGCAACTCTTACCGTAAAATCCGCTTTCACTGTAGAATTTTTCGGTAGAATAAATGAGAGTTAAAAAACACAACATGCTTCGCACTGAAAGTCACGTGATGTATCAATTATTTATTTTTTTGGTACAATTTTCCGTAATTTTTTTTCTGTATAGTAAATACTCCATTTCACAGTAATATTTATAACAAAAGTTTCCTGAATTTTTAACCGTGTAGAGCTGAACTCTTGATGAATTTTAACATACTGTTACGCGCTCGTAGCAACTTCAAACTCTCTTTGAATGACGACACAGTTCTTGAGAAAAGAACAGAAGATTTATTTACAGCTATGTACAGGAAATGTAGTTACAACTGCTAAACCAACCATAGCAATTACGCAAATATCAATTAACACCGTAAACTCAACGGTTACACACGTATTTGCATCCAAATACGCGAAAATACAGCGCAAAGGCATAATATTAGAGCTAACGGCTCAGATATTTTAAAAAGCATAACTAACTCTCATTCAAATGCCACACTGCCACACGGCTTTATACTCAGCAAAGAAATATCCAGAAAATCATAGGTCGTTCTTCCTGTTTATCATATTTTCTTTTTATTCCATTCACAAATCTTATCTTTCAGAAATGGAGGGTTCATATACTTCATTCGAATGTAAGGGGGTTGTATATTCATTACAAGAAACTATTTACAGGTTAAGTTACTACAATAATTATAGATGAGGAATAATGGAATAAACGCCAAATTTAGCCAGATAACAACAAATTAATCATAAAAATCATTACAATTTACAGAATTTGTAACAATACAAACCAAAGTTTAGTGATTATTTTTATAATTTAAATGGACCCATTGACTCGTATTTAACATTAATAAACAAAACAGATTTGAAAGATCTAACATAAAAGTCAGGCAATGAGTACGTGAGGACAATAAACGAGCATAATTGCTCGAAAAAAAAAAGGGCCAAAGAGATCACATTTGAAAATCGATGCTAGTTTGGTTTATCCGAAGTTTCGGAATAATTTCATATTTCCTCCCCCCCTTTTATGTATAAAAAAGTATGATTGAAATTGAAAAATAAGGGGGGGGGGCTTGTGTCGGTGAAACTGGGGAGACACCGCTAGTTCGTAAACAAAAAGTTGAGGACCTGAATTAGTTTTTATAAAGCGCACGCATTTACTAGAAAGTCGCCCGTCAAGGTATGACGGGTGAAAATTGCTTCTACTCTTCTACGTTTTAACGAAGCAATGATTGTTTGGTGATATTTTGATAGTTGAAATTTTAACCCTAACTCCAGTGGATGAACCCTAACTGCAGTAGATAGTGTTTAATAGTTGACCCCTTTTCCTTTTCTTCATTCCCATCAAATGACAGTCTTACCAGTAAAATAGTTAAGCGACCGAATCCAGTTTAGCCTTGTCAAAATAAAGCATTTCCCTGCATGTCAATTATTACCAAAAAAATAATATCAAATTACCATGTCGTGGTGCGAGATTCATTGTTGATGACGTCAGCATTACTCGATCATTCGCTATTATATATTTAAGGATTGTATTGTTGCACAAAGCACGTAAACTTTAAGTCAGAAATCGTTCTTAAAGTACATTAAAATCCCTTGCCCGTATTAAAACGGTAGTTTTATTGTGAAGCTACCAATTTGCTGTGTTATTAACCGCGCACGTTTTATTCCAAGTGTTAGACGATAAACAGAATAACGTAAACGATTCTGGAATATTAAGTGATTTTGCAAATATAAATTGCTTACGTAAACTCAATAAAATAACTTCGTAGTTACTTGCGTTTAGAACTTGTGTAAATAGGTTCACGCAAATATTGCACATTATTTTTTTGTAAACGATTCTGGAATATTAAGTGAGTTTGCAAATATAAATTGCCTATATAAATTCGATAAAATAACTTTGTAGTTACTTGCATTTAGAACTTGGTTAAACAGCTTCACACAAATATTGCACAGTATTTTATTGCATATAAATTCCCTAACATCACATAAATGATTTTCAGTAACATTCCAAGAAATAACAACCAAAACTCTAATATAATCGAAATTCTTGGAATTGAATTTTCGCGATAAAAATGTAAGGGACATTGTTTGAGATACTTTTACCTTAAACCCTTCGAATGGATATAAATTCGTAAATATCGGTAAATCTGTTGAAATGCACATTTGGCATGAAAGCACTTAGTGGTTTAGTTTGCATTCAAAATAGACTTGTTTGAAGTTTGTAATATGCTTTGAAACTTTGGACGAATGTTTCGTAACATATTTATTCAACATGAATAAATAAATAGAAACTGCGAACATAAATGCACGATAACCCTTCAAAATAAGGAAAATAAGCAGTTATATCATTAAGTGTTTTTATTTCTAGGCATATAACATGAGTATAAATAAAGTATACGAGGTGTGAAAATTAAGTAATCGGACTGGCAACGTAGAGCCTTATCTAGCAACAACAAGCAGAAGGGACTTGGGAAGATTATTTTGTTTATCCATCATTATCAAAAGAAGTTCTTATGCCCTTATATAGAAGTTTGGTACGACCTCATTTAGAGTATGCTGTTCAGTTTTGGTCTCCGTATCTTAAGAAAGATATTAATGTATTGGAAACGGTTCAAAGGCGGGCTACAAGGCTAATAAATGGACTTTCTCATTTAGACTATGATTTCAGGCTTAGAAGGCTAAAAATGTACAGTCTTGAGCAAAGAAGAGACCGAAGGGACATGATTCAGTTGTTTAAATTTATTAAAATGAAAGATGTTACGGGGCTGAAGTTTAGCACTGAAAACAGGAAAAGGGGTCATTGTTTTAAGCTATTTAAATCTCAGGCTAACATGGATATTAGAAAAAATTATTATTTTAGCAGGATAGTGGAACCTTTGAACAGTTTACCGGAAGTGGTGGTAATGAGCAAGGGAGTAGATAGTTTTAAGAGAGCCATTGATCTTCACTTGGGATTGTAAATTGACTAGGACCAGTCTAGCTGGGTCCAGAGCCTGTTTCTGGTCGTCACTTGTGTATTTGTATTTGTATTATTGTCTTGTAAATTATATTTTTTTTACTGTGATATGAAAATGAGTGCTTTTCAGTTTGAGCAACAGTGTTCTATCAGGTTTCCCTTTATACTTGGATATCAGCAAAACTTAAACATGCTTACGGATATAGTAGTCTTTTTTCAAGAACTCGGGTGTTCTGGTGGTTTAAGTCATTCTGAGGAGGAAGAGAGTGTTTCTATGGTTTAAGGCAGTGATCGGCAACTTAAATTCTGTGCCGATCTACTTTCCAAGTTTGGCGAGCGCCAAGATCGACTTAGGGAGGGGGGGGGGTAATCTCCCCTCTCTGTGGCATTGTTAAAATGTTGTTCAAAACAGTGTTTTCTTGCTTCAAAAATGTGAACAACATTCGAAACAAGTTTGATCTGTAAATTCGTTTTTCCTTTTATGAACATTTTTCAATAGCAAAAGTAAGGATTAAATATTGCTCTTAAATATTAGACATTGAAGCACTTCCAGCTTCCAACGATAATAAAAAGTTCTGGAAATGTTATCAATAACTTTTGTTTCAGAAGTTCTGTCAAATTCTTTTGCAGAAAATGTTTTTTATGGTACTCTGAAAAACAAAAAGTTCCAGAATGTTGCACGGATCGACAGAAAACGGTCGATGGGTTGCCTACCGCTGGTTTAAGGCCTTTTCTCGAAAGGGAAATAGTGTTTCAGTGGTTTAAAGTAATCTCAGAAGAAAGTAGCTCGGTGATTCATAGCGTTCTCAAAAGGATTTGAGTGACTTTGTGGTTTAAGGTAATCTCAGATCAATTCAAAAAATAATTTCTTATAGTGACATTCGATTCTTTGTACCTACTTAAGGGGTCTAAAGACCGTTAACTTTCAAAATTTTCTATTTTCTGGAAAAAAATATATGTTATGCCTAATTTAATTTCGAACAATTTGGTAGCTTATTTATTACCATACACTAAAAACTTTTCGAGTTATCGTAAAATTGCGTAAACCTTTCCCATATTTATGTTAACAGCAGCTGTTTAAGCCTCTTTTTCTCAGATGCTGGTTTCTTCAGTTTTCTCATTTTGCGTGCATGATATCTCAGAAAGTTTATTATATATTTCCGTAAAACTTTTCATGCATGTTTGTCTGGTATATTTTTATGATCTGAACCTACATTTTAACTAAAAATAAAAGTTATTATTTAAAAAAATATATTTTTGCCCAAAATTTTGGAAATTTTTGATATTTACTTAGGAAATTTCAAAAAAATAAATAAATAATTTTTTAAAAAAATTAGGTTCAGGTCATAAATATAAACTAGATAAACATACATTAAAAGTTTTACTGAAGTATGTAAGAAACTTTCTGAGATATCATGCGCGCGAAACGAGAAAACCGAAGAAACCGGCACCTGAGAAAAAGACGCTTAAACAGCTGCTGTTAACATAAATCTCTATGGGGAGAGGTTACGCATTTTTACGATAACTTGAAAAGTTTTTTGTGTATGGTAACAAATAAGGTATCAAATTGTTCAGAATTAAAATATACATACCATAGATTTTTTTCCGGAAAGTCGTTAAAGATCCTTAAACTTCTTAATAATTTGCCTTATACATAACAGTCATGTCGACTTTTTCCAGGGGGCGGGGGAGGGTATGTGCTTGATGCAAATTATGTCGAAAAATAGCAAAAGCCAAGTCGCTTAAATGTAAAAGGAGGAATTTCCTAAAATCAGAGGGCAACTGCCCTCTTGACCCTCTTAAATGACGAGTCTGACCTTATGCAATAAAATGTCTTCATTTTAGACAGCTAAAAATGCACTAAAAACTGAAAACTAAACTCAGTGGCTCAACGGCCCATAGGGACTAAGGCCTATTATAGCCACCTCAAATTACGAGATCGAGGGCTCTGGGATGCAAGGCGGTTAAATGGTCAATCGAACGCTAAAGCTCCAGGGTATCGTTCCCAAGAGCGCTTAGGAACTAAACCCTTGGGTTCCCTCGTAATTTTTCAACCTTCTGAAGATATGACAGGTTGAGCCGAATGTGCCAGATCCGGTAATCGAATCTGAGTCTGCGGTGTGGAAACGCAAAAGACTACCCACTAAAACACAGAAAAAATACGCTGCTGATTTATATTTTGTTGAACGAGCCAGTTACTACAGTAATACATCTGGACTTTATTTTCCGTTTATACATATTCACTCTCAATCAAAGTTCGTTTCTTGATGGTTGTAAGTTTGTTTCGGTCTTTAATATTCGTTAATGCTGCGCTATTTAAAAACTTTTGTTTTTAATAATGGAGTCGTTTCCAATATTTTAAAAGTATTTTTTTCTGAAAGAACATGCTTATAAACATAAGATCTAACCATTTTTTAAATAATTTGTTTAAGTTTAATATTTCTAAAAAAATACTTAAATCGGTGATCTTTCATTGTTTACATTTCTTGCCGATGATATCACAAATGATGAAATGCCATTCTGTGTTGCCATTCACAAAGCAAAATATTTAATTTGGATCTTTACTCACATGTATTGACAACGATAGGGTTGATAGCAAACGTAGAGCGCAATTTTAATTCGCTTCTTGATTATCATAACATGGAAACACGGTACAAAGATGTGCCAAAGAGCATTATTTGTGACGTCATCTAGACCACGCCTTGCTTGAAAAATCAGACATTTTAAAAAATTAATTCAAAAATAACTGTTGGGAAAATAAAATAATTTTCTGGGTCCATGTTTTTTTTTTTTGCTTATTTTGTCAATTTCAGTGACTAAAAGTATTACTTTTGACAGAAGGAAACAACCCAATTATTGGTTTCTCAATTTTAAAAGTAAAATCTTAAGATAAAAAAAATAAATATAGAGAACATAGAAGTGTGTAAAACTTCTATTTATCTGATCCCTAATTTTAATGGTTTCTTAACCTAGACATTTCTACATAAAGATGTGAATAACTTAGGAAAATTAGAACGTAGGGGAAAAAAAAAATGCAGTAACACCATGATACTATTAACCGTGGTAATACATCTTGATATTTTCTATTAAGTTTCATTTTATTTCACTTTATAAGTATCGGCAGATGAAGAACAGAATTCAACCTACATTCACAATTCCTGAAAAAGTTACCAACTCAAATAACTTCCAGATTCCTCCTGAAAAAGCAATGGTCCCAAAAAAGAAGCTCAACCCCCTAGAGGCAGTAAATAAAAAAAGACTTTACGATGCTAATAAAATATTACCTGCGAATTCATCATTTCATTGAACTAAGCTTTCAGTTAAGTAATAAAAAAATCGGACGAAGTATTTATCAATAAAAAGACAGCTGCTTTCATTTTTTGTGTCTTCTGAAGGCATGATAGAATTTCCTGCGAGGACAAACATTTATGTTTGCGTAAGGGATTTTCGATCGTCTGTTTCGGACGGGAGCGTTTATTCGCTATTTCGCCATTTTCCCAATAGAATAGTTCCTCGATATATATTTCTGATTCAGGGAATGTCTTCTTGTCTATATTTTATGATATTAAGAACTGCAGAAGGATTTATGGGAGCACATTTAATATTTTTCCAATCATTAATATTGCCGTGGAAAGCACAAAAGTCGTATCTGCACTTTTATAAAAACTGAGTTATTGTCGCAAGGTGGTTTTTTGCTACATCTTTTACCCAAATATAATGTTTTGTGGTCATTTTTCGATGGGGAAAGAATTTGAATCTTTTTTTTTAAAGTTTAATGGGGTTGTTTCCTTCAGTCAAAAGTACTACTTTTAGTCACAGAAATTGATAGAATTAGCAAAAAAAAAAAAAAAAAAAACATGAACCCAGAAAATACTTTCATTTTTTCAACAGTTTTTTTTTAATTTATTTTTTTTAATGTACAATTTTTCAAACAAGGCGTGGTCTTTATGACGTCATAAATGATGTTCTTTGGCGCATTTTTCACTGTGTTTCCATGTTATGATTATCAAGCAGCGAATGAAAATTGCCTCTACGCTTGCTATCAACCATATCGTTGCCAGTACACGTGAATAAAGATGCGAATTAAATATTGTGCTCATCTGAAGGGAAACAGTGAATGTCATTTCATTATTTGTGATGTCATCGGCAGAAGCGTTAAACAATGAAAGCGCGCCGATTAAAGTATTTTTTTTTAATATTAAACTTACTACCAAACGGCACGAACTTGAGGGTCACGGATTTGGACAAAATTCTAGATATAGGTCAATTCCCACTAGGTATTAGCACAGGTAAAGCGGTTTGACTGCATAGGCCCTAGTTTGGCCGTAATGGGGGTCAGAAGTTGATAATTTAGACCCAGGATGCAACAGAGTTTCCTTTAAAATTACCATTTTTTATCCATTTTTCTGCTACTGTACTGCAGTATGAGCCATTTGCATGCTTGTCTTCAAATTAATTATGTTGGATCCTAATTTTTAATAAGCGGTTCTCAAATTTAAATTGGTTACTACTTTTAATTTCAATCCCTTGAATGACAATATACCATAGTTACAGGATATTTATCGTTTGCAAATGAAACTAATTATTTTCGTTTTATATTAATCGTGTGCTAGTAAAAAGTATTTATGGTTTGCTAATAAAAACATTTGCTTTAACTGGATATTTATTGTCTGCTATCAAAGATACCCCACATTGATAAGCAAAAATGGAGAGGAGAAAAAGTTCTGATTTATTGCACATGGCACACACACACACACAAAAAAAAAGAAAGATCGTTTCGACTTTTCAAATAACTTAGATAGTCCCCATAAAAAAAACATGTTCTCCCTTATACTCAATTTACTAACAAAAGATACCAAAGGTGATGGGAGATCGAACATAGTGTCGAAGTCTGAAATTCCAATGGAAACGCCATTGCATTTCTAGTGCCAAAATAGCAACTTTGGGCCCTCGTTGCAGCCAAACCAGGGCCTATGCAGTCAAACCGCTTTACCTGCACTCATACCTAGTGGAAATAGACCTATAGCTAGAATTTTGTCCAAATCCGTGACCCTCAAGGTCGTGCCGTTTGGTCGTTAGTCAAATTATTTTAAAAATGGTCATATCGTATATTTTTACTTATGCTCTTTCAGAAAAAATACTTTTAAAATTTTGGAAACGATCCCATTTCAATCAAATACATGGAGGTACATTACTTCAAAAGGTAATTTCTCGTTTTGAGCTCAGTTGCAGGTACTACTTTTCCGTCTAGCATGGCAGAACAACAATAGTAGAATTATAAAAATATAGTTAAAAATATGGCAATTATTGAAGCCATTTTTTAGCAAAAATGTTTCTAAGTTGTTTTTATAGTAAATTGATTTCCTTCATCTTCGTTTAAGCAAAGAGTATCTGAGGAAACTTAGGCATTTTTTCCATCTCCTTTTAAGTTAATAAGAGCTGCTGTTAGTAACTTACTTTTCTCATTTTTAACTTCATATTACCTGTTAATAAGTTATCTTCGTTTTTTTTCCTTTTAAGTTAATTGGATCTGTTAACACAATGTGACTTTCTTACTACTTACTACTAAGTTAATATAAGCTGCGGTACTACGTGTTCGAGACAGCATGTTGCCCACTTCCTCCTCCAGACGGCGCTGTCGCCTAAAAAGAAAACTAGGAGTTTAATGCTAGAAGGATCCAAAACCATTTTTTCATTCTCTTTTTCTACTTCACTGTGTCAATATGTATCTGTATTGTAGTTCATGTTATTAAATATTCTGTTACAAATTCTTTGAATAGTAATTATTTTTATTATTAAATTGTTGTAATCTAAGTAAATTTGGCGTTTATTCCACTAACTGTCATCTAATATTACCATAGTAACTTAACCTGTAAATAGTTTCTTGTAATGCATATGCAACCCCCCTCACATTCGAATGAAGTATATGGTCCCCCCCATTTCCGAATGATAAGATTCGTGAATAAATTTAAAAATATATATATGAAACATTTGTAGAACTTTGTAGGATTCTCTAGATCTTTGCTGGTGTAAAACGCCGTGCGTCTTGTGAATTAGAGAGAGAGTTTGCTTTTTCCAAATGTGGAGTTTCGTTTTCAGCCGTTTCGCTGGAAGTGTGTTTTAACCTTTGCGCTGTGTTTTTGAATATTTTTGATGTAAATACGTGTGTAACCGTTTAGTTTACGGTGTTAATTGATATTTGCCTAATTGCTAGGGTTAATTTAGCAGTTGTTAACGATATTTCTTGTGTTTTTCTCAAGGACTGTGTCGTCATTTAAAGAAAGTTTGAAGTTGCACTGAACTCGTAACAATACATTTCCAAATTTAGAAAAATGGAGTCGTATCGAGATGAGTCCGTTTGTAACAAATAATGGTATTGAACAATGAAAATTGGAATTAAAAAAAAAATTCTGATGAAGCAAGCAAGAAGGTAAGCTGCATGCTTAACTTTATTGCATGGCTTATGACATTTCTCCAAATTAGATGAATAAGCATTTATGCTTACAAATTCTAGTACTAAAATCCACCACACCACCACAAACTTATGGCTTATAACGAATAATGGTACTGAACAATGAAAATTGGAATAAAAAAATTGCCGATGAAGAACAAGCAAGAAGGTAAGCTGCATGCTTAACTTTATTGCATTGCTTATGACATTTCTCCAAATTAGATGAATAAACATTTATGTTTACTAATTCTAATACTAAGTTCCACCACACCACCTCAAACTAATTTTTTATGCAGGAGTGATGCATTTAGTGATGAACTCCTCTTCACGTGTTGAATTGTAGAAAGCATCAATAACTTGCTTTTGATGGTTAGAAGAAAAGAACCACATTATATCAGAAAAGCTCCTTTGTATCATTCTCTTCAAAGTAAGAAAACGTCGTGGATTGTTTTTGGTCAACGTTCTGAGATTTAACAGGTTTCCACTCGTTTCCTGCGAAAATCAAGAATCTTTGAGAAAAAAACTTCGTGAATGGCTTCAAGGTGGAAAATATATTGTTACAAATTCTGTAAATAGTAATTATTCTTATGATTAATTTGTTGCAATCTGGCTAAATTTGGCGTTTATTCCATTATTTTTTCATCTAAAATTATCTTAGTAACGTTAAAGCCCTCGATCCGTCTCTTAAGTGGCGACACGCTCCATCGTCCGCCATTTTGTGTCGTTCCGCAACTTTCTCCCTATCTCAATAGTAGAAAAATACCGAGTTTCGCTCATTGAAAAGTATCTTTTTATCAACGAATGTTTGCAGGTTTTTAAGGGTAACTTATGCAATTGACAATATACGTACAAAAATGTTGAATTTTATCTTAGTAAAATGTATTTTTTATTATTAAACCGCATATTAGTAAAAATGTGTTTCGAAAGAATTTTCGATATTTTTAGGAGCAATTTCTTTTTTTTTCCACCATAAAGACCTTCTGAGTTACAAATTACCTGAAGTGTTTTGAATATGCGATTTATTGTTAGAAATTTGATGTAGTAGAAAAGTAGTGAGCTAAATTAACTACGTTATGAATTGTTTGTAACTTGGGCAAGAGTTTGAACTTATTCATGTATCATTTATATTACTAATGTGTGTAGTTTTCTTATGGAAAATTATTCACATCTAAAAAATTGCAAAATTTCTTTTTGCCTTAATTAATAAGGTTTATTTTCAGCAGGACTCTCTTTTTTTTTGAATTTTACCAACACTTGCTTGTTTCTCATGACGATTTTACATTAAAAAATGCCTTTCATTTAAACCAGATTTTTAAAGATACTACTAGTTCTTAAAAAATCAACAAAATCATAATAAAGTGTTTTAACCAGTTTTAAATCAATATTAAAAAAATAATATTAATTGAATCATTTGATACCAATAGGAATTCAAATAAAAGAGTGCAGATTACATCTTTGACGAACTGTTACAAATTGCAATAATGAATTTTAATAAATCAACAGACACTAGAATAAATCATATATATTTTTTTATTGAAACATTTTCGCGTCGAAATAATAATTAAACGAAAACAGCATTTTTCCGGACAAAAAAAAATAAATAAAATAAAATAAAATAAAAAAATAAATAAATAAATAAAAAAAAAAAAAATAAAAAATAAAAAATAAAAAAATAAAAATTAAAAAAAAATCTTCATATAATTGTATTGGCTTGAGTTATATGTTACTGCAATCTCAAAGAAGCTTAATTTTTTAATAAATAATTTCACACTTTTAATATTTTGAGATTTTAGCACAAAATAGATGAATAATTAACTTGGCAACACACTGAAACTCATGCCTATGACACAATTAAAAGCAAAACTATGTTTTCTTAAAACAATTTTGTTACAGTTATTGAGACATTTTGAAACTAACTAAACAATAGAAAATTTACACTAGAAATAAATAAAAATAATTAGCATATTTAAATTCTGACGGCTTTGTTCTCTTAAACTCAGAACTATCAGTTTTAAAAACAGGGCAAATATTTTACTGCTGCTAGCAATTTATTAGGTGCCGTTACATAGTTAAGCTTTACAATATTTGAAGGTACTATATATGATTTTAGTGAATATCCTTATCATACCATAAAAATCAACACACTATCAGACATTTTCATGAAAAGTAAAAAATATTACGATTCCAACAATAATTTCAAAAAGTATCTGAAATTGCACAGAATTGAATTGAAAAACAGAAGATATTTGTATTTGCAACAGTATTTCACTATTAGTGGAAAAGTGTTTAAAATTTGAAATGATGTTACACACAAACTATTTTTTACGTTAAGCAATGTGCGAAAAGTACATGATACATACATGGAGTAGGTAGATGTATTAAAATTAATTTGAAATACCAAACAGATGTCAGTTCTTTATGATAAAATATTTACATAATCTATGAAGCGGCACTTCATTTCATTTACCCATAGGTAATCGATACAACTTTTAACCCGATTTTGAACGGTTTGAACATCCAAATGCACTACACCAAGGCATCGTCACATTTAAAATAGCTTTTGATGAAAATTACGAAGAGCAAAGAGAAAATATCTGGTATTCCGCACAGTGAAATCACACAAGCAGCGACACAAAATGGCGGACTGAGCCCACGTGATTGCCCACCTCCAATCGCAGTCGAAAGCGGCACGCAGTGCATAGATCAAAGTGTGTCGCCACTTAAGAGACGGATACAGGGCTTTAAGTAACGTAACCTGTAAATAGCTTCTTGTAATGTACGAACCCCCTAATATTCGATTGAAGTAATGGTCCCCGGATAACATTTGTGAATGGAATAAAAAGAAAATACGAGAAGCATTTCGAATGTTGTCAAAACTTCTCTAGGATTTATAAATAGCTACAGCCGACGGCGGGATGGGTTAGTATCGTTTTAGTTCTTGCTTTGGAAAGTGCGTTTTAGGCTTGCACTGTGTTTTTTGCGTATTTTGATGTAAATACGTGGTTGACCGTTTAGTTTACAGTGTTAATCGATATTTGCCTAATTGCTATGGTTAATTTAGCAGTTGTAACTATTCTTCTTGTACATAGTTGTAAATAAATCTCCTGTGTTTTCTTAAGAACTGTGTCGTCATTTGAAGAAAGTTTGAAGCTGCATGGAGCTGGTAACAATATTTAGCTATCAGTCAAAATATGCTCAGCGCTTTAAATGAGTTCTTGGCCTTAAGACGAATCTTGGCCCGTGCTGGTTGACTGAACCCCAAATTATGCCGAAATGCAGTCTCTGGATTGTGTACTTTTGCTTGCATTTCAGGTAAATAAATTTTTCGAGCTTTAGCCATATATTTGCTAAAATGCTTTAGGAACTTTCTAGGTAAATCAGGATGGTGCCAAGCTATTTCGACAAAATTACGTAAGTTTGCAAAAACCTTTTAAAGGACAGCTGAGACAATGAGTAAAAAAAAGATATAAGTGCCAAATTTAAAAATTTTGAGATAACCGGTAAAAATCGTAGGTGAACTACTGTTTTAGGGAAAGAGATAGTACTAGTAACTCTGGTAGGTGTTTCTATACAGCATGATTTAGAAAAACTTATCAATGGAAGCCCACCTAGAATTGCAACTTTAAACGCATTTTACTCAAAACTTGAAAATGTCCACTTATATCCCTTTTCCTTCTCCCTGCCTCAGTTCAAAAACGTGACTGGCCTTTATTATTGGGAAGGTTTAAGAATTATTCAAAAAGAGTACATATTAATTTCACAAGATTACTGACTTTTAACGGGAAACTTTCCTGATTTTTGCTACATTTGTTACTGGCAGAAATTGGGCATATTAGCTGTCCACTATTTTCTGGGAATGTTTAAGAATTTTTGTTTAGTGTTGAAAGCAATAAAATAACTGCAGTACATCCCAGGAGCTCTAGAGCATTACCACTGTAAACATATTTAATTTTGCAGCTGAAGTTTTGTTTTGTCTACCTTAAAAAGCAACAGAACATAAACATATGTGAGCGACAAAATTATTATGTTAGTTTTAGTTGAGTAAAGTTAAATGCGTAAAGTTTAATATTGATTTACATACGCCCATCGGAGCATAACTTATTTTATAGAATACTAGTGGTACCGTACGGCTTTGCCCGTAATAGAAAAATTAAAAAGTTTTTTGGTTCGCCTGTATATTTACAAAAAATGAATGGTGAATTTTCTCGCCAATTGTCTTGTGCCCATGATGCAGTTCCACGTTATGATAATTTCGTAATTTACTCGTCCATCTTATGGTAGTTTTGTTCTTAAAAATGGAATAGAAAACGAACCACATCGAATTTTCGAAAAATCGCTTTGAGGTGCAAGCCATCATGCTATAAACTCACTTTGTGCCAAATTTCATGAAAATCGGCCGAACGGTCTAGGTGCTATGCGCGTCACCGAGATCCTGACAGACAGAGATACTTTCAACTTTATTATTAATAACTGGTGGTACTTGCACCGCTTTGCCCATAATAGAAAAATTAAAAGGTCTTTTGGTTCGCCTGTATATTTACAAATAATGTATGGTGAATTTTCTCGCCAATTGGCTTGTACCTATGTTACGGTTCCACGTTATGATAATTTCGTATCTCGTCAATTGGCTTGTGTCCATGTTACGGTTCCGCGTTATGATTATTTCGTAATTTACTCGACCGTCTTATGATATTTTTGTTCTTAAAATTAGAATAGAAAAGAACCACATCGAATATTCGAAAAATCGCTTCGAAGTGCACACTCCCATGCTACAAGCTTACTTTGTGCCAAATTTTATGAAAATAGGCCGAGCGGTCTAGGCGCTATGCGCGTCACAGAGATCCAGACATCCAGACATCCTCCGAACATAGAGACTTTCAGCTTTATTATTAGTAAAGATAAAGATTGGCTTGTACCCATGTTACGGTTCCACGTTATGATAATTTCGTAATTTACTCATTCATCTTATGATATTTTTGTTCTTCAAATTGAAATAGAAGAAGAACCACTTTGAATTTTCGAAAAATCGCTTCACGGTGCACATCTCCAGGCTACAAACTAACTTTGTGCCAAATTTCATGAAAATCGGCCGAGCGGTCTAGGCGCTATGCGCGTCACAGAGATCCAGACATCCTATTGACATCCAGATATCCTCCGGACAGAGAGACTTTCAGCTTTATTATTAGTAAAGAAGATAAAGATAAAGAAAACACAATTGTTTTGAAATTTTAGCAAAGACATCAAAAAGCTAAGCTAACTATGAAGTTAAATTTCTAATCGAAACTTAGTGCAAAATATAGGGTCTGGTGGGGGAAAGTGGTCAATGGGGTAAAGTGGTCATTCGTCAAATAAATGGCTATAGCTTGGAAATGAATGTTCGAATTAGTGTGAAAATTTTATTATAGAGTAGAGCAGTTAGAAACTACATTTTGAATGCAAAATTTTACAACTAGTAAAATTTTATTTGGTGAATAAAAATATTTAGTGTGAATATGAAAAGTTTTTAAATCTAAACACGTCTTTTAACTTCCTTGGGAAATTTTGTTTGTTAGAATTATGAACAGATTGACTTCATAGGAAGCTTCCTACATGTCTCAAAAACTCTTACTCATTCGCAGTTAGCTGAATCTCTTTTAGATAATTTTCTAGAACAATTTAAGTAAGATGGGGTAAAGTGGTCATAATATTAGGCTTAACAAGTATTGTTCTTCTAATGCCACTTAATCGTTAAGTATAAGACAGATATAAATTAAATAGTAATTTCACTTAATATGTATTGTTTTTACAGTAAACGGGGTTAAATTTACGAGTACATGCATATGCATATACTCGTGTAGGCATGTATATAGACGTACGTATTCACATAAATGCACCAATAAATACGTATATGAATATCTGCAAATATTTTTAATCTATACAGATATACATTCGACTTTACAGGTATATACTCACTTATACTCGTAAACACTTATATACTCAGGTAGACACGAATATACGCGTACGTACTCGACTAAACACTTACATACAAACATATAATATACAAGTAAACGGGGTGAGTTTAAACTTTTAGGCAAATTATTAAAATGTGTAAGATGGGAGGATAAAAAGCAAGAATTGTAAGGAACATATGGTCACAAACACAATGCTGACGCGCTACATGCACGCAAATCCAGAAACCGATGGATGCAAAACAGGTCACAAATTTATATATTACACAAAGAAAATTTTACACAACATTTTAGGTCTCAAGAAAGTTTTAAAGCGATTGATGAAATTTGCGGCCTGCAGCTGTAATACATGTGCGTCGCAATCACAAAGCACTCTCTGTTGCAATAACGAGACTTTTGAAAAAGTTTCATCTGTCTATGCGCTTTTGTTACGATGCTTGTATTAGAGCTACTAGAGGCCATAACTTTTAACAACTGCTCTAAATATTTCTTAAAAACTAAAACGTTGGGTAAAATCATCTTTGTGTAACAAAATTGCGATTTGTTTGCATCCATCCGTTTCTGGCTTTGTGTGCATGTAGCGCGTCAGCGAACGTAAGTTCCTTATAATTCTTAGCTTCTTATCCTCCCCTTTCAAACTCCTTAGATTTTTGTCCAAGAGCTTTTGCTCATTCTGCAGGCACACATGTATATAAGCTTATATACTCGTGTATACATACATGTATACATACATGTATACACGTAAATGTACGTATATACGTCTATACAGGTATATAATCGTGTTTGCACGTGTACATACGTATATACTCGTGCTTCACAATATATATATATGTAAGTAGACACGTACAAACACGCACTGGATGTATCCACGAATTAACTCGTGATATCCGTGTATGTGTGTATGTACACTTATATATGCGTGTATACGTCTACTGTACACGTATATACTCAGGTATGCACGTATGTACTCGAGATACAAGTGCATACACGCATATGGTATTCGTTTAAACGCGTATATACCCGTACGTACACATGACAAGTACATACACGTAACACGTATATATTAGTGTAGACACGTATACACTCCAGTAGTAATCACGTATGCATGCTTATATACTCTTGTATACATATATGTACTTGAGTAGGCACGTGCATGCATCTGATGTGTACATATATCTACTCAGATATGAAAGTGTTTACTAATGTTTACACGACACGTATATACTCGTGTATACATACATATGCTTGTGCATATACTTGTAACTGTAAAAATAACCGAAATATACAAATATTAGGGTTGTTTATAATGGTTTTGCATCTATTTCTAACTATGATCACTTTACCCCATGCTATGACCACTTTCCCCCACCCCATGGGGTAAAGTGGTCATAAATACAAAGAGAAAAGAAAGTGTTATAAAAGTACTTAAATCAATATTTATTTTCCTAAAACTCAATGTACTGTGTTCTTTAATAATGCAATGTAAAATGAAAACAAAAAAAGTTTAAATGTTTAAAGAATTTATTGTATCTATTATTCACTTAAGTTGAATACCTACGATTTTATGACCACTTTACCCCACCAGACCCTATGTTTTCTTTCACTTTCAGCGATTGTTTTAATTGATCAGCTTGCTTAAATTTTAAATATTAGATTATTTGTTTGAGTTACATCTTCTAGGTTTAATTTTTATTCATATCCGTTTTCAGATTTCTATTAAGCTATGTAAAAATTGCTCACAAGACCAATTATGCTTTATTTTACTTTCATCGACTATTTTGAGTCATCAACTTGCTTAAATTTTAAATATTATTATTAGTTTGAGTTACACCTTCTAAATTTTATTTTTATTCAGATACGCTTTAGGATTTCTATAAAGCTAGGTAAAAATTGCACACAGGACTAATAATGTGTTCTTTTACTGTCACCGATTGCTTTGATTCATCAACTTGCTTAAAATTAATTATTATTATTAGTTTGAGTTACACCATCTGGATTTTATTTTTACTGATATTCGCTCTCAGATGTCTATAAAACTAGTTAAAAATTGCACACAAGATCAATTATGTTTTATTTTACTTTCAACAACTGTTTTGTGGCACTGTATTTCCTCCGTCGTTGGTGGCTGAGCAAAGCTTTTGAGCCACTGCCAAAAGACAAAAAACAAAAAAATGTATTGATAAAATTGTAGTCGATTTTTTTAAAATCAAGTTAGCAAATTAGTTTCAATGCAGACCCTCAGCAAGTGTATAGATTTAAGAATTTCAGACTTTCGAGGCTTTTCAGATAATACAAGTTTATAGGCTTTTCTTGTCTAAATCATCAATTTCAAAGCGTTTTAAAAATCTTTTTTTCTACATAAACTTGTCAATGTTTGTTTTGAAAACGCTATTGGTATCGCTTCAATCTAGTATTAAAATAAACAAAGAATTTTCGCACTTTGTTATGTAGTGCTTAAAATATTTTTTTAAATACTGCATTTACTTCAGCAGTGCCCACCCCCCTAAGAGCAAGGGCGCACCCCTCTCCAAAACATCGCGAAGATCCGCCCCCCAAAGCAAGAGCCCTCTAAAAATGAGAAAAATACCCCTCAAACCCCCCTCCCATAAAAATTTCAATGGCGCAGTCTGCGCTATGACCCACCTTCCCCCAGGTGGGCACCCCTGTTTGCTTAACTAAAGCATTTCAAGTGAATTTGAACTCAAGCTCTATTATAACTTAAAAAATGATTCTACTAATCCGATTTACCTAATTCTATCTGGAACAACAGGGTGCGGAGAAAGTTCCCACAATTTTATTAGATATTTCAATAGGCTGTAACTAACACATAATTCAACAAATCAACAAGTTAAAGCAATAAAAACTCTTTATTGAAACAATAATAATAACATTAAACAAAAAAATTATAACAATAGTTCAAAATTGACTCCTTGGGCTTCAATACATTTACGGAGCCGCAGTCTGAAATCGCCGACGATGCTCGCGCACGCATCCACCGCTATCTCTTTCCACTCATTTTGCAGTGGTTGGACGACCACTCCATGTACGGTCAGCAGTCTCTCCAGTCTCCTTGTAGCGTTTCACAGCGTCATAGACTGTTTTACTCTTGAATCCAGTCGTTCGAATAATATCGGCTGTTTTCATTCCCTTCTTGTGTAATTCAACGACAGTAACACGCACATTTTCGTGATTCATAGCTCACTAACTCAATGAACTAACAAAGAACAAATGATTAAACCTCAAATACTTTTAATGCCAATAAATAATATGTGCAAAATAAATCGCCAACATACCATTTTAACGCCAAAAAAATGTTTTAAACAAAATTGTAGGAACTTTCTCTGCACCCTGTATTTACCCAGAGACTTCTTACATAGCGTCTTTTCCCAAGGACATTAATACTATATAACTTCTAAAGGGATTGCTCTTTTTCTTGTTAAGCTAAAATATATAAATGCTGGTTACTAACAAACATTCATATCAAGTAACTAGAACAAACAAAAGTACTGCTCTAAACGTAGGATGTGTTTGGAAAGGAATGACAGAATAGTAAACAAATTCTCCCTTTCAGAGCAGACGCTCCCTAATCCCTTGAGCAAACAGAAATGGTTGCCCTAATCAGGAAAATTCTATCGCATATATAAAAAAAGTTCTGTGGATAAAAGCAGCTGTGCTTTTTTTCGACAACTATGTCAAAAGAATTTTCTTTTTCTGCGTATACAGACACTTAGTTAAATAGTTTTTATACATTTGTAAAACCTTGCTCGGCTATTTTTCTAACTCTGGAGGTTTATTGTTTATAAAAATTGGAGTTTCACAAATTCTTCGGTAATCATATATAATGAGAAAAAGAGCAACAATAAGTACATTTTTACGCAGAACTATTTATTTTCTTTCAAGATATCTTCTATACTAATAATAAAGCTAAGAGTCTAGGTGTCTGGATGTCTGAATCTCTCTGACGCGCATAGCGAATAGACTGTTCTGCTGATTTTCATGAAATTTGGCACAAAATTAGTTTGTAGCATGGAGGTGTGCACCTCAAAATGATTTTTTGCAAATTCGATTTTTTTCTTTTTCTATTCCGATTTTTAAGCCTGTTTTACCGAACGAATTACCATCATTGACGAGTAATTGCCATAACATAGATGAGTAAATTATCATAACATGGACGAGTAAATTACCATAGCATGAACGAGTAAAATACCATAACATGGACGAGTAAATTACCATAGCATGGACGGGCAAATTTACATAGCATATTGAAGAGAAATTCATCATCCATTAATTGTAAATATACACGCGAACCAAATGACTTTTTAATTTTCTACTACGGGCAAAGCCGCGCTGGTGCCGCTAGTACTTAATAAAAATAATGACATTTTTTTCTCTCTCGTTTGTTTCTTAAAACTGTATGTCGTGATTTGTAAAGTTGTTTCGTACGCAAAAGTTGTTAAAAAGAATTACATTACTAAACCCATTACCACTTATCGTCATATTTATAGGACATTTTTACTTTTGTAAGAAACAAAATTGCTTTTAATTGTTTATGTACTGCAATTCCTGTTAGAAGTATATAGGGTCTGGTGGGGGAAAGTGGTCAATGGGGTAAAGTGGTCATACGTCAAATAAATGGCTATAGCTTGGAAATAAATGTTCGAATGAATGTGAAAATTTTATTTTAGAGTAAGGCAGTTAAAAACTACATTTTGAATACAAAATTTTACAACTGGCAAAATTTTATTTGGTAAAAAAAAATATTTTGCGTAATATAAAAAATTTTAAAATCTATACACCTATTTTAACTTTCTTGGGAAATTTTGTTTGTTAGAATTAGGAATTGATTGATTGCACAGGAAGCTTCCTACATGTCTCAAGAACTCTTACTCATTAGCAGTTAGTTGAATTTATTTTAGATAATTTTTTAGAACAATTTAAGTGAGATGGGGTAAAGTGGTCATAATATTAGGCTTAACGAATATTGTTCTTCTAATGTCACTTAATCTTTAAGTATAAGGCAGATACAAATTAAATATTAGTTTTACTTAATATGCATTGTTTTTACAGTAAACGGGGTTAAATATACGACTATATGAGTATACATAAGCATAAATACTCGTGTAGGCGCGTACATAGGCGTATTCAAATAAATGCGCCAATAAATACGTATATGGGTATCTGCAAGCATCTTTTATCCATACAGCTATATATTCTACTATACATATATATGCTCGCTTATATTCGCATATACAAGAACACTTATATAATCAGGTATACACGTAATATACGCGTACCTACTCGAGTAGACACTTACATACAAGCATAAGAAATACAAGTATACAGGGTGAGTTTAAACACTTGAGCACATTATTAAAAGGAGTTAGAGGGGAAGATAAGAAGTAAGAATCATAAGGAACGTATGGTCACAAACACAATGCTGACGCACTACATGCACGCAAAGCCAGAAACTGATAAATGCAAAAAAGTCACAAATTTATAATACACAAAGATAATTTTACACAACATTTTAGGTCTTAAGAATGTTTTAAAGCGATTGATGAAATTTGCGGATTGCGGCTGTAATAATGCGTCGCATTCACAGATCACTCTCTGTTGCAATAACGAGACTTTTGAAAAACTTTCATCAACCGCTGCGCTTTTGTTGCGATGCGTGTATAGAGCTACTACAGGCCGTAACTTTTAACAACTGCTCTATATATTTCTTAAAAACTAAAATGTTACGTAGAATCTTCTTTGTGCAACAAATTTGTGCCCTCCTTTGCATCCATCAGTTTCTGGCTTTGTGTGCATATAGCGCGTCAGTGATTATAACTTCCTTATGATTCTTTCCTTCTTATCCTCCCCTCGTACACCCCTTTGATTTTTGCCCAAGAGCTTAGATTCACTCAGTAGGCTGACATGTATATAAGCGTATATTCTCGTGTATACATACATATACTGGTATATGCACGTAAATGTACTTATATACGTCTATACAGGTATATAATCATATATTTACACGTATACATGCGTATATACTCGTGCTTCCATATTATATATATGTGAGTAGACACGTACAAAGACGCACTGGAATTAACTCGTGTATACTCGTACATGTATGTATGTATGTACACTTATATATGCATATATACGTCTACTGTACATATATATACTCAAGTATGCACATATTTTCTCGAGATACAACTGCATTCGCGCATATGATGTTCGTTTATACGCGTATACACTCGTATATACGTGACACGCGCATAAACGTGACACGTATATACACGTGTCACGTATGTACTCATGTAGACACGTATACACGCCTGTAGGTAATC
Source organism: Uloborus diversus (assembly GCF_026930045.1). Lineage (NCBI taxonomy): Eukaryota > Metazoa > Arthropoda > Arachnida > Araneae > Uloboridae > Uloborus > Uloborus diversus. The sequence goes on along the minus strand of NC_072736.1, from coordinate 17,864,179 downwards.
ACATATACATGCTTATATACTCATATATACACGTATATACTTGAGTAGGCACGTGCATGCATGTATCTGATATATACATGTATCTACTCATATAGGATCGTGTTTACTCGTGTATAACACGACACGAATATATTCATGTATACACTCATACACTCGTAAATATACTTGTAACTATAAAAACAACCGAAATATACAAGTTTTAGGGTTATTTATAATGGTTTTGCATCTATTTTTAACTATAACCACTTTTCCCCATGCTATGACCACTTTCCCCCACCCCATGGGGTAAAGTGGTCATAAAAACATAGGGAAATGAAAGTGCTATAAAACTACTAAAATCAATGTTTTTCTTCCTAAAATTCAATGTACCGTGTTCTTTAATAATGCAATGTAAAATAACAATAAAAAAATTGAAGTGTTTAAAGAATTTGTTGTATTTATTATCCACCTAAGTTGAAAACCTGCGATTTTATGACCACTTTACCCCACCAGACCCTAATTTGCCATGTGTGCAATTTTTATCTACCTTTTTGGAAATCTAAAAGCGAATACCTATAAAAATAAAATCTAGAAGGTGTAACTCAAATTAATAATGATAAAAAAACATTAAGAAAGTTGATGAATCAAAGCAGTCTGTAAAAATAAAATTAAAAAAAAGCATAATTGGTCTTGTGTGCAATTTTTATCTAGCTTTATAGAAATCTGAGAGCGAATACTAAAAAAAAAAAAAAAAAGAAGGTATAACTTAAGCTAATAATAATACGATTCGAAAAATTTAAACAAGTTGAGAATCAAAATAGTTCGTAAAAGATAAAGAAAACATACTTATCCACGTATGCAGTCTTTATCTAGCTTTACATAAATCTGAAAGTTAATATCAATAAAAATAAAATCTTGATGGTGTAACTGTAACTAATCACCACAACCAAAATGCATACAAGTTAAAGAATCAAAATAGTTAATGAAAGTAAAATAAAACATAGTTAGCCCTCTGCACAACTTTTATCTTGTTTTAAAGGATCTGAAAGCGAATATCAATAAAAATAAAGTAAATATATTAATAACTACCATCAAAACACCAACATTACTTTTAAAAACAACCTAAGTTATAAACTCAAACTTGTGGTTACATATCTCTACTTGAATGGATCTTTATAATGGTAATTTATATTTTTCGTACAACTGCTGAAATGCTCTTCTTACTAGTTTATAAGTGTAAAACTAACTGCTTTCCCTGCTTTCAAAGCCATTTCATAAATTTCCCTTGAACTAAACACATGAATTTATAATCAAGTTAATACGCTAAGAGATAGCTAAATGCATTTAAATACTGCCACAGCGATAATAAAATATTCAGTATAGGGCTATAAAGCGCATCCCAATTTAAGCTTCCCATTTTATCTTCAAATAATTACAATCTCCATCAGATAAATTTTGAAGATAAACGGTCATAAATTTTCATGACGAATATGAATCCGTTTCTGGAAATGTAACTACTCAAATCCTACACTATTTATCTTTGGGCTTGAAACTCTGAAAGCTTTACACGTTTGAATAAGAGTATTAATCAAAATACTGTTTCGTTCAACAATGGGGTCGTTCCCAAAATTTTAAAAGTATTTTTTTCTGAAAGAACATCTTTAAAAACATAGGATCTCACCATTTTTAAATAATTTATTTAAGTTTAAAATTTTTAAAAAAATTACTTAAACCGTTGCGCTTTCATTGTTTACACTTTAGTCATGTGACATCACAAATGATGAAATGCCATTCAATGTTGCCATTCACAGAACAAAATATTTAATTCGCATCTTTACTTACGTGTATTGGCAACGATATGGTTGATAGCAAGCTTAGAGCGTAATTTTAATTCGCTGTTTGATTATCATAACGTTTAAACGTAGTAGAGAGGTGCGCCAAATTGTATCATTTGTGACGTCATAAAGACCACGCCTTGTTTGAAATATCGGATATTTAAAAAAATTAATTAAAAAAAAACTGTTGGGAAAATGAAAGTATTTTCTGGGGCCATGTAATTTTTTTTGCTGATTCTATCCATTTCAATGACTATAAGTAGTACTTTTGACTGAAGGGAACCGCCCCATTATCAATATTTACTAACCATAAGCGTTTAGGAAACAGTATGAATTTTGCTTTGAGTAGAGATGAAAATTTCAACTAAATAACATGGGGCCAGAAAAAACTTTTATTTTCCAAACAAATGTTTTTTATTATTTTTTTTATGTCCGATTTTGCAAAAAAGGTGTGGTCTTTATGCCGTCATAAGTGATGTACTTTGGCGCTGTACTCCATTGGCGCGATGAATGTTTACACATTACTGAATAAAAAAGGTTGCCATTAAACAGTAATATTAATATAGCAACCATAATGAGAATTTTGAATGAAGGCTTTTCTAAAGCAAACATGAAATTCATCAGTATTATTGCATTATAATATTTTTATCTTTATCAAACGCCGAAATAGTTTGCTCGGCCCTAATGGCATCAGCGAATGGCATTTTATCACTTCTGATGACCTTGCGCAAAAGAGAAAAAAGAAATTGAATCTGCGCACAGATTAAAATAATATTTTTAAAAATATTAAACTTTATCAAATTATTAAAATTATAGATAAACCTTTTTCAGCATGCTCTTCCAGAAAAAAAATTCTTTTAACATTTCAAAAACAACCCAATTATAATGGGTCTTATTTTTTTTGAAAGCTATCTCGCAGTTTAAAGAGTTCAGTACAAAAGCAAAATTCTTTTGATGTTATCTAATAAATATATTATGAAGATTTAAACACAGCGCCCAAGGCTGACCATCATGTTTTAATACATATGAGCAGTTAGTTCGTAAGTCCATTTTTGTGAAACTTTTTGGACCCCCCCCCCTTTTTCTTGCTTCTCCCCCTTCGATGCAAAACATTTTTATTTTAATAATTATTTTACTCAACACAAACCCCTTTTGAACTTAGAATTTTTCGCTGTGCACCCCACTCTACAATAATCAATGACTGTTTTCCACTTCTCTTAACGACATAATGCATTCAACAGAACATTCTTCTCTTAATAAATGTAATTTTGAATGTTTCAAGAAAGGAACACCAATCAAATGAGGACAAATGCGATGCGACTAAAAGTACGAGGAATTGTTAATTTAATGGCGTAGAAAGTAAGTCCCCACTTTTAGCCCACCAATCAGAAAAAAAAAAAAAAAAAAACCGTTTGCACATAAAATAACGTAACAAACAAAACAATATAGCAAACTTTTGGAAAATAAATGCGATGTGACTAAAAGTACGAGGAATTGTTAATTTAGTTAGTGGCGTAGAAAATAAGTCTCCACTTTCAGCCCGCCAAACAAAAACAGGAAAAACCATTTGCTCAGAAAATAACGTAGCATACAAATAATATTGGAACTCGTGAAAAATAAATGTTACCAGATTTGTAAGTTTAACATTTAAAAATCTCAATAGGCTATCTGATGTTATTATTTATTTCATTTTATATTATTTTATTTTGTATAATCAAATCATTCTTTTTGAGCTAATCGCTGATTAAAAATGACAACGAATATATAATGCCCGACAAATAATCCAGAGGGCTTCATTGGAAAAAAATCAAAAAGGTATACTTAAAATTGCTTAAATTTGCACTGGGTTTGCTGATTTTTGCGTTGGGTTATAATTGATTTTTGCTTCTGATTTCTTCACTTTATTTCGCACTGATGTAGCAAAGTATGATCGTGTCGTATCAGTTCCATACTAATTTATTTTCGTACATTTAGTCTACATTAATAAAATAATCTTAAAAATTTAACTTTCTTTATATTACAAAGGATTTTTTTTTCATTTAAAAATTATTTAGAGTACTAGGAGAAGAAAAATGAAAGAATGGAAGCATAAAAATAGAAAAAGAAATGAATAAATATCTAAAAAATAGATTAAAAAAATTCATTACAAGAATAAAGGGAAATGAAAATAAAGCATTATGTAAAAAATTAAACATACCAAACCAGCATGTATGATCATATCGTCTCAGTTCCATACTAAATTATTTTCGTAAACTTCAGTCTACAATAAAATAGTAAGTTTAAAAAAGCTTAACTTTAATCAGTTTTTAAGTGTTTTTATAGCTTAAATTTGAGTAGTAAAAAAACAAGGAAGATGAAATTTAATAAATAGAGGCATCATATGTGGTTATGTGTCCGAGGTGTCCGCCTGGGGCACGACACCTTCAAAAGGGCGGTGAAAAATTGTGTAGTTATGCCAATAAGAAAATTAAACATTTTAGCACGATTGAATACGATATTTTACCACTGACGGTTAGATGAAAATTAGAGATTTTTTAAATGAAATCGATTTTTGTTTACTATTATCAAAAACATAAAACCCAATTGATCAACACAGCCGGATGCTAACTGATTATGCAATTGTATCGCATAGAAAAGTGCAGTATTGAACGGGTCCCTGAATTTATTTTTTCTCCGACGAACTTTTAAAAAATTAACAATTTTGAAAAAAAAAAAGTTCATTCTTTGAAATCGTTCTTATTTTCTTTGAGAAGATAGACTAAATGTGGCATTATTGATGCACAACTATTTTATGTTTTTTAAGAAACTGAAGCACCCTTAAAAATGATAAAATGCTGTCTCAATGGAATACAAAAATGTTTAAAAGCTAAGATTTGTTAAAGCTTAAATACTAATTTTGCTGACTTTTAACCTTTTTCATTTATAGTGTATCTTTGAACGCACAATAACTAACTTAAAATAATATTCAGGTTCCCTTGCAAAGAAAAAAAAAGCATAAGTTGCTAGATTGAAAGAGTAGCTCTTTTTTATGCCAATATTCTTCCTTAATGACAAAGATTGCTGATTTACAACATCAATAAAAAAAGTTCATTACTTAAACAATTTAGTAAACAAGAGATCGTATAAATAAATATTATCTTAAAACACAATCATATAAAGCTCTCTGAATTTTTATTTTATCCTTAATTGTTCTATTTAGGTACAGAGACATTATTAATCATCCTGTTAATTAGTTTAAATTGAATGAGGTAGATAAGCTGAAGGTAATTAAAAAGCAGATTGTAAATGATGTTTCATATGCTGTCATCGATAAAGGAAATCAAATTAATGCTTGTTTATGAAGAGATAAGAAATTTCGTTGTTAATGAAATTGAGGCTCATATTTCACCAAAGAAAAATTAAGGTTTCTCTGGCACAATAGAGCAATGAGATTGAACTCTTGGGGCGGGGGGTCGTTCAGTCAAGTCAAGGTAGAAGTCCCTCATGAGAAAAGATGATCAGAGCAGTCTTGATATGTACACTGCGTGTCTCGTTAAAGCTGCAAGACCTATACTGCAGTGTGCTGGTAAACGGCAGTATCTGCAGAAATTAGTTTTCGAGATATTTGAAAAAATGTGTGGTGGATTCAATACTAACAATTGGAAAATGTTGAAATTAGACGTTTCTTTCGCGCCTTTTTTGCAGCGGAAACCAAATAATGGGGCTTGTACAATAAAGATATAACGTACAATAGATAACAAAAATTCAAACAAATGAAAAACGAAAAACTTGAAGCTACTGCCATTCACCTGCACACGGCAGTATATTTTCGTAACTGTTAGTTCTATCTACATACGTCAAATTGAAAAAAAAATGGTCAAAATGAAATGCAGAGTTAATACGGCGAAAGTTTAAAGGGAAGAATAATTCAGTAAAAAGCTACGAAATCTTACTCTTCATATGGTCCCTATTCATATTTAGGGAAATGACAAGGATAAAAAGACGATTCTAATACACAGACAAGACCAATGTTTACCGATATATTCAAGTTCAAAATTTTAAAGAACTATATTGAAAATGAGCTAACAAACATATTGTCCTACCAGAAGAACTCCGATTACCGTAATTATTGAAGGGGAAAAAAAGAGCAATATATTTATACTTTTCATTGTTATTGTAAAAAAAAGAAAATGTTATACTATGACACGCGTAAACACATACTACAAAAGTTCTTTCAGGGAGAGAGTCAAATTTAATGAGCTGCAGTATGGCCCCTGAAATCTACGAGTGCAAAGTGGTTTAGGTTTCAAAACGCTGCGTTTTATATCTCGGTGAGTATAGGTCACATTGATGTCAAAACCCTTGTGTTTGGATTGCTTCTTGATAATGAATAAATACCTTTGCGCTGAAAATTAAAATAATCAATTATCCAACGTATTGAAGCACAAAACATGAAAATTATTGCAGACACGTGTTTCGGTGTTACATGGAACACCTTTTTCAATGCGAAGAAGTGTGAGCTCATGGATGAAAAGTCATCCGAGAAAAGCAACACCTGCTGGAACAGGAGATAGTATAAATACCCAAAATCAGAAATTAAACAAAAAAAAAAAAAAAAAGGTAAAATGACAAATTTATTATATGATTCCTTTAGGGAAAAAAACCGTTAAGTAATAAATTTCCAAGAAAACCCATAAACAATGCAAATAGTCCAAAAATGAAACATCTGAATAAATTAGCAATAATTTTACCGGCGGGAAAAACTATGTCTGGAATCAATGTATCAAATGGAGAAATGCGGAAAAAAAAGCGAAGGAAAAACAAATTGGAATTAGTTGATCACAAAACGAAATAAGAAAGCAAAAAAAGAAAAAATAAAAGTAAGAAATGTACCACGTTTACTTAAAAATAATAGAAGAACTAAACGTATTTTGAAAATGGGGTCCATACAGAAGAAAAATACGGAATTGCAGTACGATCATTAACTAAATTAGACTGGTTCCTCAGGATGTGGAAAGATTCCCAAAAATCAACGAATTGGGGCATTTTTGGATAATTTGATAAGAGTAAAAATCAAAAGAGTGAGTAGAATCCCAACAGTGTTGAGCAATGCTGGATTTATTCAGCTGTTGTTCTTTCACATAGCTTTGATGCTGCTTGTCATTTTCCTAAAAATGAGGGGGGGGGACATAGTGACCGTATAAGACGTTAAATTTCCTATTATTTTACTTAATTCCGTTTTCGCACCAAACTTTCAATACCTAAACTCTGCACTTTATTTTCACCATTTTTGGAATTGGAAGTAAGTACATAAAGAGCTCATTATCATATTATAATCATAGAATAAAAATTCATGCCTATTGATTGATTTGTGCTATGAGTTTATTGAACTATTATATTAAGAACGTGATCGTTGAAGAAAATGAACTAATGCCGGGTCCTAATATCACACTATAGTCACATGATACACTTCCAATTCACGCAAGGATGGAATTTTAAAATTTCTACTATATCTCTAACAAACTGGGGGGTATTAGTTACAGATACAATGCAATCAATTGCTCTAACAAGGCTTTAGAATAACACTGCTTGAATTATTTATAAGCTTTAAAATTGAATTCTCACTGAAAACTAGATTTCACGCCCAACTGTTTCTCTAAGATTTTCAAGCAAGTTTCATTTGAATATGATTTTATGGAAGCGGTATTGTCGATATCAAAATGGAGCGATTCATTTAAATGTTGGAAAAGGATTGATTACGAGTATACCTGGCTTGATCCCCTTATTACTAAAAATGTAGCATTTGCCACTTTGTCATTTTAAGTGTCAATTAAGATACGTTAGAAAATTTAAAACTTGTATATTAAGCAGTGGGTTTCCTATGGGTGTTAGCACCTTTGCGGAATTAAGGAATGGCATCGCTTCCATGCACCATTTTATAATAATTCAATAAATAACATTAGCAATTCATTATGAAACATTAACAGTGTTAGTTCTTGAACTAAAGACAGAGTATACGTTTCAGTTCTATTTATAACTAGTGGTTCCCTCACGGTTTTGCCCGTAGTTGAAAATTAAAAGGTCATTCGGTTCGCCTTTATATTTACAAATAATGGATGACGAATTTCGCGCCAATTGGCTATGTTCATTCGCTCTCCCGTTCCAAGTCATGATAATTTCGTAATTTACTTGTCCATCTTATGATAATTTTGCTCCGGAAAATGTTCTTGAAATTGAAATAGAAAAAGAATACAATCAAACTTTCGAAAAATCGCTTTGAGGTGCACACCCTTATGCTACAAACTAACTGTGCCAAATTTCATGAAAATCTGTCGAGCGGTCTAGGCCTTATGCGCGTCAAAGACATCTTACAGACATCCTACAGACACCCAGACATCCAGACAGAGAGACTTTCCGCTTTATTATTAGTAAAGACAATGCATTTTTTAAAGGGCATTAATTTTGCAATTTTTGTTTCAAAACACCAGAAGAATGTGTGCACAAACATATTTATTTCTTTCTATTGGTGCTTATTGCACAGGTTTGTTTCGATGAAGACTACACTCTGAGTTTCTTGTCTCCCTTACGCATGATATATTTTTATTACAGTACAGAATACATTTAAACAACACATGAAATAATTTACATCACAAACTGGAGAAAGTTCATTCGGAGCGAGGGTGGGAGTTGAAACCACGGACTCAAGCGTGTGAAACAATCGCTTAGACCGTTCGGGAGCTGATGCCCTTATAATAAACATAGTTCACATATTTACTTAAATCAAGAAAAAAGGAAATTATCGTCTCCTATTTCAGGGAAAGACGATGTAAAGGCAACAAACTGGTATGTGTGTATCAGAAGGCGGGTGGGAGCTTGACGGAGTCTTAATCTTTCCAAAGGAAGGCATTAGTGGATCTAGATCCAAGTATTAGCAATATGAACCTAATCGTAAGTTAAATAATCCCACAGAAATAGGGGGTACGGAGGAGAAGGAGAGAAGGAGAGGGGGGATTTTCGAAACTGAAATAGTGAAAACGCAGCTGTAGATTATCTTCGACCAGTTCAGGTAGAGGGTGTTACGCTGGGTTATCCTCCTGTACATATACAGCGCTAGCCAAATTAGTATACTAAGATTTTTTTAAAAGCAAGTTCTTTATTGATTACATAACTATAGACACATTAACGAACAGTGAAATAATTATCTAGTATTTAGTACGCATTCCCTTGTTCTTGTGAGCATTTTAAGTCCTTTAGGCATACTTTTCACAAGGTTTACACCATTTCTTAACTTTTTAAAAAAAGAGGTAAAAAATTGTTTATTTTCACTATTATATATACTCATCACATGCACATACTCACTATTTACCTAAAACTAACTGTAAATATAGCTGAACACACTAATAAAAAGAACTAGTGAACTGTTTAAGCTGATGGAGGTTACGTTCCTGGTAGGTAGATAAACAAAGAACATAAACAAAGCAGACAGTGTTGCCACCTACAAACATTAAATTATGCCACAATAACGTAATAATCAATGTACAGTATGTACTGTACTTTAACAGTAAAATAAATAGTATTTTAGTACAAATAGTGTACAAAAACAAACAAAAAAAAACTCTTTAGTCTAACGATTTGGCCAGCACTGTATATATTTTTAAAGTTTATAATGGCAGATTATGAATAAATGCAGCAAAAACAAGAAAACGTTAAAGAACTCAAAACAATAATACAACAATTAAAAGCTGAAAGTCTATTATTCCAACATAGTCCACTATTCTAAATTATGTCTTGTTTCCGAGTAACTCTCGGCGAGCAACATCTTGCGCAGAGCAGGACAGTGGAGTAGATCTGTGGAGTTCGTCACCTCTCCAAGTTGCACAGAGTGGATATGGGAGAAAGAACAAACTTAAGTTGATGAAGATGATTTCATAAGCAGTCATATCCGGTCAGTGGGAATTTGTGCAACCACTCTGCGTCTAGGGCCATTAAACAACTTCAGGATAGCATTCTTCCGATAGCATCGACTTATGCGAAACACGGTTGCAGGGTTCTTCCTGAGCACGTACATTGGTAGTTCTTTTATTGAGATTTTTATATGGAGAAGCAAAGGACAGGAAATATTCTGCGTGGTTAAAGCACCCATTTTGGCCAGGAAGTCGACCTTCTTATTACCTGAAGCCCCACCGTGGGTAGAAACTCATTGGAGGACTAGTATTCTGAAGTGATGTCAGGTTTTTTGGATAATGACGAAAATATATTATGTCCAAAGTTCAATATAAAACAAATTGGGCAGACTTACTCCATAAAATCGATGGCAGCTTAGCTGCCTCCACTGCTCTGGAGTAACTTAACTGATGTAACTGGTGTAAAGATACACATCGCTTGTGGAAGGTTGCACCCATGGTAATGTTACTATAGCTTAACGTCTCACTCATTTCTGCCTAAGATTACATCAGAATTTTCTGTATGCTCACAAAAAATAAACTTTCATCTGACTTTCTTGAACGATTTAGGAAGTTCATGCTTTTTAGCAACCAATGTACACCAATTATTTTTTTATTTTAATATAAATACAAGACATTTTTATCGTACTAAGGGAGAAAATCACCTGAGTGGGGTCCGAACCCAGAACGAAAATCTCAGGCAAGTCGCAGAGTAAGAATTTTTACCTCTCTGCTACCAAGGACGGTTTCCGTTTCGCTAATAAGAATTTACCTGCTCTGCTCCGATTTTGATCTTTACGCATGAGCTTTGAATTCCACTGGAACCATAGTGCAAGGTTCTTTCATCAATTTGAGTTTTTAAAACAATGGTGCTGCACACTTCAGAATTCGTGTAACGTTACACCCATTGATACTGGTAACCCTATACATTGTTTTTAAAGTGTTATGGAATTTTTTTATCTGAAACGATAGCTAACAGATCAGTTTGGGAATCACCGAGAATAACTGCTATGGTGACATGATATTTTTTGTTTTACTTTTTTAAAGTGTATACGAGTCGCCAATCACCATTAAAAAGATTATGCTATATTTATGACGAAGAAGTACTTTCGTTTATTTTTTATTGCATCATTACTATTGTACGTAATTTTAAATCTTAATTTGAATAATATTATAGGAATAAATAATTGGTTCTTCTGCTTTGATTACAGCGCAAATTTGAACAGAAAGTCTCACTTGCTAAATAATCACTGGTCGTGGACTTAAGTTGATCATATTTATACAGTTATACTATTAAAAGTTATACTATATTGTATTTCACAACAAAGATATTTTGCTTTAAATAAACTTTGTTTCAATAAAATGTAATAATTTGAAATCTCTATTTACTGAAAGTTTTCTTGAGATAATTATTATCATTACTGAGAGATACATTTTTGAAATTTACCAGTGAGAGCCCCAAATTGTTTTAATTACATTAACACCTTCAAAAGTTACTGCAAACATTAGTTGCCAATACATATCTTTCTATACAATTCTGTTTCGTCACTGAACTGTTAAGTGCAAATAAACCCTATTGAAATTGGTACATTTTAAGAACATTAATCTTTGTTTGAGCTAATTTGAATAGATATGCAAATTCTTTTCAAAATTTCACGTTGCTTTATTTATTAATTCCCGATTCAAGTACTAACTAGTGCAAAATGCGCTTCGTTCAGAATTGATATCATATTTGGGAGCTAAACTCTTCGATTAAAATCGTTCCTGAAATGTATATGTGTACTTTGTTAAGTTATGCGTAACAAAATGGTTTAAGTAATTCGCTCTTTGTAAAAGAAGCACTAGTAGAACATTTAAATTTCTATTTATTTACCGACAAGTTCTGTTAAGAATTTTAAATAATTTTACGTACCTTTTCATTATTCATAGTTTTAGCGATATTTTCCTTTCATGGGAAAATAATTACTTTATTGTTTTGGGGAAGTCTTACATGCAATTTCATATTTAAGTGTTATGCAATGGAAGTGGATTTAAATCTTTAGAGTTGTTTTAGCGTCACAAGAAATTTAAAATGACTGTTCTGAAATCGTTGGAAAACCTAAAAATGTTTTCATCAAAATTTGAAAGGTATTTAATTTTGATTCAACTTCATATTGAAGCAATCAGTATTTTTCTCAACTTTAAGTGGTGAATTAAATTGATTGAAAAGTATCTAAATATTTGTATAGGAAATTCCTTATATTTTGCATTTTTAGAAGAAGGTATCAAACGTGGAGCATCCTCAAAGTTTACAATCTTTAACATGTTCTAATAAGAATAAAATGAATATTTAACGTTAAATTTACAGAAAAAGTTTCATTTTCTGACAAGCATGACCCTAAGGGATTGCTGCAAAGTCTACAGCTGGGAGGGGGATCCGAACCACTAGGACATGATCGGAAGAATTTCTTTATTGATTAGTAACGTTTATAACCTTTCGGAGTCCAAACTCTGGTCAACGGCGTGCCAGCCTGATGCTCTATCACCGCTGCAACTAATTTAATGTGGAGTCAAATTCGGAGTTGACTGATTTTAGGAAAACGTAGTCGCAGTCGGGAGCCGTAGGCTCCACGGAATATGGATATTTGTTACTTGTTGCATTTTCTAAGCTAGTATTCTATTCTTTGGGCAAAAAAAAAAAAGGGATTTTTAAGTTTTCCGAATCTGAAGGAAATATCTGATTTCTTAAATCCTACTTTTGTGCTGCCCTGTTTTATTATTATTATTATTATACTTTCTAGTGCATATGCGTGCTTTCTGCTGTTAAATAACAGCTCAATGCAGCTAAAAATTATTATTGTTTTTCAATTACTGTATACATCGTAAAAACAAATCGAAAGGTTCCTAGAAAATTATGGGCAGCTAAAATGCCTAATTTTTGCCAATAAAATAACGGGAAAAACGCAAGAAAGTTTCCCGCTAAAAGTCAGTAACCTTCGTGAGTTTAACTTTGGATCTTTCGGAAAAAAAATTAGAAACTTTCCCAATTAAGGCCTTGAGTTTCTGGACCAACTCAAGAACCTTCAATGAAAACTTGTATATGCATACAGTAATACCTGCAGATTGGCACCTTCGTGATTCAGTAGGAAAGCTCCCAAAGCAAATTAAACCGAAGCTAAGACGGAATTGCAAGCAATTTCTTCAAAGTTACAATATCCAGAAACAGCATTTTGTCCTTGATTGGGGCTTAGTCAATCCGGATGGGCCGTAAGTAATCCGCAGGAGAAACACCTAATAAAGAAGTTTTATATATTTTTACACTGGTAGCTAAAAATGCTTTTCATCGCTGTACAAAACCGGCATTCATGGAACTTGTTGTGAATTTGGAACGTTTTTCACAAAAAACTTTTTTATCACAAAAAACTGAAGTAAACCCTTGGAATTTTTTGAAACGTTAACAGGAAGTAACCAGTGACATTTCGGAATTTGTCTACAGTGCAAAACACTAGCGATGAATTTCGTCTCCTATTAACATAAGAGCTCAAGTTAACTATATACTTCGGTAATAATTCAACAATTAATAAAGAATGGGGTTGTTTCCTTCAGTCAAAAGTAGTACTTTTAGTCACTTAAATTGATGGAATAAGCAAAAAAAAAAAAAAAAAAAAAAAAGAACCCAGAAAATTTTTTCATTTTCCCAACAGTTATTTTTTAATTAGTTTTTTAAAATGTCCGATTTTTCAAACAAGGCGTGGTCCAGATGACGTCACAAATGATGCTTTTTGGCGCATCTTTGTACCACGTTTCCACGTAATGATAATCAAGAAGCGAATTAAAATTGCGCTCTAGGCTTTCTATCAACCATATCGTTGCCAATACACGTGAGTAAAGATGCGAATTAAATAGTTTGCTCTGTGAATGGCAACCAGAATGGCATTTCATCATTTTTGATGTCGTCGGCAAAAAATGTAAACAATGAAAGGTCACCGATTTAAGTAATTTTTTTAAAATATTAAACTTAAACAAATTATTTGAAAAATGGTTAGATCCTATATTTTTTAAGCATGTTCTTTCAGAAAAAAAGACTTTTAAAATATTGGAAACGACTCCGTTCCTATAACTCTCAGCGGTTTTCTTTTAAAAAATTACACACTTGGATGATTTTTCATTTAATTAAACTCAACTTCCATTACACTCTCTCAACAGGTTACCGGCCATTTCATGCTGCACTCTTAATATGTTTCCCAGGCATCCTCCAAAGTATCTTAATAACGGGACACTCAGCAACTTTTGACTCACATTTTCAAGGAACCAAAGATTTCGAGAACTTTTTTACGTTACATTTAATGCATTTCCGCTTGCGAAAGCAGTTATGCATGACCGAACAGAATCCAGTTTCATCTTGAAAAATAATGATATTAAACGGAGTAAAAATGCGACTCTCCGTTTGCGCTTTTAAGTGCTTCCAAAGAAGAATGTCTTCACTTTGAGGAATGAGTCGGTGTTATTGTGCATGCTCTCATTAGCTGAATCTTTTCCTTTTATTTGGATTTAATGACGTTAAAATGCATGTTTGAGTTGATAATGATCCCTGAAATAAGAGGTTTCTCTTAGTTTTGGATCTAATAAAGTTATATATATATATATATATATATATATATATATATATTACAGTTAAAGTATATAGCGCAGTTATTTTATAGAATACCTAGTTATTCTATGAAATAACTAGGTATGCTATAAATTAACTAATGAGAGAGAGTTAAAGTATAAAATGAACAATTTATCTTAAATGAAATAAGTAGGTATTTTATAAATAAACTAATGATTGCCAATTTAAATGAAAAAGAAGCAATTTATCTAATTTATGCAGCGTATTATTGGTAGTTATGGAAATGTACCATAAAATAATTTGTTACAAAAATGATTACTAAAATGACACTTGGAATTACAAATAACATTATTTCTAAAACAAAAAAAATTTTTTTTTTGACGCACTGGGTTGACATGTATGGCCTGGAATCGTTCATAAATGCAATAGTTGTGGGAGGTAAATGTATTTATCGTGCAAGATATGTAATGTAGATTATTTTACACTTTAACGGGCTGCAGATCGTTATTCCATGAAATAACTAGTTAAACCATGAAATACCAGAGAGTTTTACACTTTAACGGACACGGTCAGTTATTCTATGAAATAACTAGGTATTCTATAAAATAACGGATTTCATACTTGAGTGGTAACATATACATATTCAGGGTGCCCGAAAAGTCTTTGACTGATTTTGAAATTTCATAATAAAAAAAACAAATTGTGGTTCAAATACGTGGTTTGTGCCATAATACTTCATATATTAAGGAAGCTTTTGTGACATCGAAAAAAGAAGGGAAAAGAAGAAGAACAAGAAAAAAAAAAAGATTGTGACGGCTGAAGGGTAAAGACGCTATATTTCGTCTTCCTAAACCCTCTGACGTAAGGTTTCTGCAATTTTTGAGTCAAATGAAATTATATACATAGTAATATAGGATATTCTAAAAGTCCTTGACATAGAGTCGAACCTGCATAATGGAATAGCCATTTTGCCACAAAAAAAAAATATTCTAAAAAGTGGTATATTCCATTAATCGGGATCAAAATAAGACATTACACTGGTTTGGTACATTGAGAATGTATTGTATTGAGCCGGATATTCTTTTAACCGATATTCTAATAAGCGGGCTCGACTGTATTTAAAAATAGATTTATGAACAACAAATTGTCGTATGGATAATGTGGTTTGTGCCATGATACTTCATAGGTTCAAGAACTTTTTATGTGACATCGTAAAAAACATGAGGAAAAAGAAAAAGAAGAAAGTCTGACACATCTGTAGGGTAAATGTACCATATTTCGTTCCCCCTAAGCCCCCTCCCCTATGCTAATGTTTCTCCAAATTTTAGATTTATTGTAGTTATATATATATTTACAGGATGTCCGAAAATTCTTTGACGTACTTTTGAAATTCATAGAAGAGCAATAAAAAAAAAAATGTACTGTGACGTCTGTAGGGCAAAGGCGCCACATTTCAACCCTCCTAAGCTGTTTGGACTCTGAGTACTATATGTTACGACCAGTTAATAATAAAAAAAAAATGCTATATAACCATCACTAACAAAGCATACACATTGTATTTAAGCTTAAAATACATAATAAACAATTTGTTTTCCTTTAACTATAAAGTTTTTAAAAAGATGCAATTGTTGACATCAATTTGATGCTTATCTATGATTTTTTAAAACGTGTCAAGGACTTTCAGTAAGTTACCGCTCTATAGCCACGCCTAAGGCAGAAATACATGAAATACACAACCGGTTCAGTTATTCCAGCCGAGGACTGCAGTTTCGTGCTTATTAGCACTCATCAGCCCGACTTAGAAATTGACTGAGCTGGAGGTGAAAAACCTCTTAAGGAAGCCAAGAGTGCCAAACAAACTGGTAGCTAATATAGAATTATCACTGACCAGACAAGTGACCGAAGCAATGGTTCGGTTCAACTCGAAGATTGAAGGCAAAAGGCTTTTGAGCTGATGAGTGCTAATAAGCACGAAACTGCAGTCCTCGACTGGAATAACTGAGCTGGCGGTGTATTTCATGTGTCAAGGAATATTCGAACACCCTCTACTTTTTCGAGGGGAAAAGGTTAGGTATCTATGTAAGGGAGTAGTATTTGTTAGTTTTGTGTAACGTTTTATGTGAGTTTTTTTTTATATTACGTTTTATACACTCCAGTTTATTTGCTAAGAACGATTGAATAAAATGAAATAATTACTGTAAATTCCTTTCAAGTATTACGAGCAGTTTGATCATTACAATGGACTCTCAAAGAAGTAAAATAGTTTTCAGACAATAGGAATATCTTCATTTTCTTAAAGTCTATCATATTTCTAGGAATCGATAGATAAAGTAGAAATTTTAATCGTCGATTATTCTCTCTGAGAATAAAAGATGAACATTCTTTCCCACTTTATTAATAAGTGATTGCATTCCATGATTTTTCAATGAGCTAGAAGCTTGTTTTAATCATGGGGAATTTTTGATGAGATTTCTTTTGTACTTTTCATGGAGCTGAATAGTCAAAATTGCTATCAAGGAACTTGTCGTTAAACAAAGAATTTCAATATTTTTTTCTATTCACTTGCAATGAAGGCTATAATAACAATAATAGTAGTATTAAAATAATAATAATAAATAATAGCAGAGATGAAAAATAGCACGTGTACTTTGATACATGCCACAAAATAAAAATTATAAATTTTCTTCTTAACCGGAATGTATAGAGTAGACCGGGGAATGTTTACGCATTGGGTACGTTTTCGCAGTGCTTTTTTTTTTCAAAACGAGTTATAAATGGAGAGCCCCCAACAACAGTCATACCATATTGATACTACTCCCTTGCAAATATTCTCACTAGTTTTTGAGCATCAGTCGAGCTTCAGTTTAGCATGCAGATAGAAAAATCTTTTTTGACAAGGGTAATATTTCATATGTTCTGATTTTCCTCAGATTTAACAGAAATCACGCCCCTTCTCCCATTCTTCACTTCTAACTTTTTTAAATTTACAATCAATTTACTTACAGCTCCATTTATAAAGTTGAAAACATGCTACCTAAACTTATGTAGGAAAAACTTTAACAAAATAATAAATAACGAAAATAATTTTCCTTAAAAAAATCAATCGGATTTTAGTACATTTTTTTAAATAATTAGGTTTTGGTTCTTTTTGAATTGGGATCTCCTCCGTTATTTTTGATGCACAACCTAGATGCTTCCATTTACCCCATAAATGCTGTATTCTGGGGGTAAACGGAAACAAGTAAGTTTTTCATCCTATTTATATTCCTTGGGAGATTCAAATTTCATGTAAATTACACTTTTATGTGCATTTTACATAAATTCCTGGCATAAATAAATTTATTCTTTTCCTATTCTCCTTTTCTTATAATGATGTCAGATTACATTTATAAGATTTAGCGGGTCGCATACGACCTACGCGTCGCTGTGCGTACTTCGATTACTTACCTACATCAACCTCACAGGAAAACTAATGAGGTACTTCTATTAACCCTCTAGACTCTAGGAAAAGTGTTTTTTTTTTTTTTTTTTTTTTTTTTTGCGACAACAAGCTATTATGAAATTCATTATGTATAGTGCGATTATCTACCAACTTCTTCTTCATGGAGAAATAAATGAGGTGTTTCCATTCACCCTCTCTAGGGCTAAAGGCGCTGGGGTTAACGAAAACATAATTTTATACGTTAACAAGCTATCATGAAATTGATTATGTATAGTGCGATTATCTACCTACTTTCTCCTCATGGGGAAATAAGTGAGGCCCATTCACCCTTTAGGGTGAAAAGAAACACGCTGGGGTAAAAAGAAACATGATTGTGTGCACTAGCAAACTATCATGAAATTGATTGTGTATAGTGCAATTATCTATCTACTTCAACCTCTTGGGTAAAAAAATGAGCCGTTTTCATTCACCCTTTAGTTTCTAGAATAAAAAGAAACACGCTGGGGTAAAAGAAAACATAATTTTATAAGCTAACATGTTATCTTGAAATTGATTGTGTATAGTGTGATTATCTACTTACTTCAACCTCATGGGGGAAATAATTGAGGTTTTTCCATTCACCCAATAGTTTCTAAGGTAGAAGGAAACACGTTAGGGTAAAAGGTAAAGTGATTTTTTACGCCAACAAGCCATTATCAAATTGATTGTGTATAATGCGATTATCTACCGATTTCAATCGCATGAGGAAATAAATGAGACGCTTCCATTACCCCTCTAGTAGCTAACAAGCTATCGTTCAGTCATTTTTTTGTTCGATCCAGTGATTCTCAGAGAATGTAGGGTTAACAACACAATGCAAAAAAATTGATCACTCAATTCATCCACAAAAAGAAAAAAGGATGCATCCAATGTTGAAACATCGAAATTATGCTTCCCTTTCCCCTAAATTACTCTCTGAGGCACTCCGAACTTATATTGTAAAGAGTTCGTGATACAACTTCAAACTTTCTTGAAATGACGACACAGTTCTTGAGAAAACACAGGAGATTTATTTACAGCTATGTACAGGAAGCGTAGTTACAACTGCTAAATCAATCATCAGCAATTAAGCAAATATCAATTAACACCGTAAGCTCAACGGCTACACACGTATTTACATCCAAATACGCAAAAATACAGCTCAAAGGCTTCATAAAACAGAGCTAATACATGCTCTCCAGAGCACCGCTGACACGATTCACAAGCAAAAACGAACTCGAGACTGACTCCCCCGTCGGCCGTGGCTATTTATAAATCTCGAAAGAAGTTTCCACAAAATTCGAAATGCTTCTCGTATTTTCTTTTTATTCATTCACGAATCTTATCAATGAAAAATAGGGGGACCGTATACTTCAGTCGAATGTCAAGGGGTTGTATGTACATTACAGGAAACTATTTACAGGTAACGTTACTAAGATAATTTTAGATGAAAAATAACGGAATCAACGCCAAATTTAGCTAGATTACAACAAATTAATCATAAAAATAATTACTATTTACAGAATTTGTAACAATATGTTTGGGAGGGTGGAAATTTTCAATTTGCCGAGTAGAACTCCTAATCTTGCCGAATGGAACTCCAAATTTTGCCAAATGATAACAATTTTGTCGAATAGAACTCCAAATTTTACCGAATAATGATAATTTTGCTAGATCGTTAGACAACATTTGCCAAATAAGAAAATTTTGGGAGGCCACAGCGACCTCCCTTGACCTTCAATCGGGACCACCCCTGCTAACCCTGCTTGAGTAAAAGCCTCTTAAAACTAAAAAGTTTCTAAGACCCAACATTCACAATTCTATGCTTGCTACAGCTGAGTCTTGAAATTGATTTGTTTACTGTATTAAAAATTAACTTCATAATGGGGTTGTTTCCTTCAGTCAAAAGTAGTTCTTTTTGTCACTGAAACTGATAGAATAAGCAATAAATAAATAAATAAATAAATAAATAAATAAATAAGTAAATAAATAAATAAATAAATAAATAACATGGACCTAGAAAATATTTTCACTTTCCCAACAGTTATTTTTTAATTAATTTTTTGAAACGTCCGATTTTTCAAACAAGGCGTGGTCTTGATGACGTCACAAATGATGCTCTTTGGTGCATCTTTCTATTGCGTTTCCACGTTATGATATCCAAGAACCGAATTACAATTGCGCTCTACGCTTGCTATCAACCATATCGTTGCCAATACACGTGTGTAAAGAAGCGAATTAAATATTTGTTTCTGTGAATGACGACACAGAATGAAGCATAAACAAAGAAAGCGCACCGATTTAAGTATTTTTTTTTTTAAATATTAAACTTTAAAAAATTATTTAAAAAATGGTCAGATCCTATGTTTTTCAGCATGCTCTTTCAGAAAAAAAAAATACTTTTAAAATTTTGAACACGACCCCATTAATGTTATGCATTTCATTTTTCGCAACGATTAAAAAACAGTTATTTTCAGTCGCTTCTGTTTGGCTGTTTGGTGGATCTAATTGGTATCTATTTTGTGGTTGGCTATCCGTTATCAACTCATTTGATTTTCATATTACAGATCCTTCTTTACAATATTAAATTGACATAATACATTACATATTAATGATGACTTTAAAATTGTTGGGATAAACCATCCATTACAAGTCTCCGCACAACTTTCCAAAACATTCACAATTAACAGCGCTTTGTTCTAGAATATTCGAATGATACTTCGAAAGGCTTATCAACTTCGTTAACAACCCACTTAAAACATTCAATGCCTTCAACGATATGCGAAGGGGATTGTTAAACGTGCCGAATTCGTCACGTGTTGCTTACGGATTCGCCCTCAGAAACACTTAATCCAAATATTTGAATAGGATCTACCTCACGTGACTTTGAACCAAGTCAACTATTTACTGGAGCTCTCTATTAATGCAGAGATAGGTTGCATTGCAGAAATTTAGTAATTAAAGTTGCATGCGAGCCAAAGGTTTGTGAGTTTAATGCCGGAAAATCTGTTTAATTCACAACGCGCACGGAAGTGATATAACCTGAAATGGTGATACTCAATAGCAAACCAAGTTTTAATGTATGTAGTATTTCAGAAATTATTCTAATATTAAAAATATTTAGGGAATATATCCTGACTAGTGGTACGCGCACGGCTTTGCCCGTAGTAGAAAATTAAGAGACCATTTGGTACACTTGTATATTTACAAATAATGGATGATTAATTTCTCTCCAATTTGATGTGTTCGTTTTCTCGCCCACATTATGGTAATTTGCTTGTCTACGTTGAGGTAATTCACTCGTCCACGTGATAGTAATTTGCTCGTCCACGTTATGATAATTTCCTCGGTAAATTGTTCTTCAAATTGGAATAAAAAGATAAATAAATCGAATTTTCGAAAAATCGCTTCGAGCTGCTCACCCCTATGCTACGAACTAACTGTGCCTAATTTCAGAAAATCGGCTGAACCTTCTAGGTAACAGACATCCAGACAGAGATCCAACTTTATTATTAGTAAAGATTTAGCACATTTATTGTTAATAATCAATATACCCTCTATAAGTAACACACTAAATGTAACAAAACACAACAATTAAACACACAATTGTGTTGCCTTTGTTATGGTAACTCTCGTTTTTCGGCTCTGACGATAAATAAAAAATATTTATAACAGAACTAACCAGCTTCACATTCACAGAAAACGGCGGAAAAAGGACATGGGCTTTCGGACAAATGCAGGATTGATTTATTACACAGGGAGAGGGAAATAACACTCAACTCAACGTGTGAATCAAGCCAACGACCTGCGGCGTACCAAGTGAAGCTTCTACCACACAGTGATGGCAGTCCCTAATGCAGTGTAGATAATGGTGACATAGCAACGCAACAGATGGTGCCATGTAACGCAGCAATATGAATGGAACATATTCACGGTTTGGCAACGGTCCCGTCAGCTGTCGGTCTGTGAATATTTTGACCAACTACGCAGCGGTAGTAGTGCTAAAAAAACTCGTTTTATTTCAGGATTATTGGACTTTATACGCCTCATGAACATACTTAGGGCTTATACAGGCTTATGACTGCATGAAAAATGCTGAGAAAAGAGAAAAGTAAAGAGAGAATTTGAGTTTTCACCATGTTTCTGATAAGGAACCAAAGAGGCGAAAAAACATAAAAATACGATTACAAAGAGAGTATTTCGTATCAAATGAATCTTTCATCATTCTTTTACAACGTTTCTTAGTTAACAACTTCGAAAAGCTCTCTTTTTTTAAACCGAAAGAAGCTTTTATAAGCAGAAAAAAAAAAAAAAAAAAAACAAATGCTATTATACGCTTTAGTACCGGATTTTCTTCTGTTACAGCTCCCACAATGCACTGCAGCGACGTTTTTTACCCGCAGTGACGTTAGGTGAATAGGGTCCTTACGTCATAGGCACTTAATACTCCTTGTCCGCTAGGGTGGGCCGAAAAAACTTTTTTTGGAAATCTGTTTTTGGATAGTGCGGAAAAGTTGCTATATGGGCCCGTTATTAACCATAAAAAATTTCGCTAAATTTGTTTAATATTTAGCCGGCGCTATTTGACCTTGAAAAACTGAAAAAAAAGGCGAAATTGCACTTTTCAACCCCTTTTTTGCAGAAAAAGGAGGGGGGCAGAAATAAAAAAATTGAAGCTAGTTTCAGCAAACATTAGAAGTGTGTGTGTCAGTGAATTAGTTGAAATCCTCAAACTTTTATACATTTCGTAGAATATCTTTACTAATAATAAAGCTGAAAGTCTGTCTGTCCAGATTTATGTCTGGATGTCTGTGACACGCAAAGCGACTAGACCGTTCGGCCGATTTTCATAAAATTTGGCACTAAGTTAGTTTGTAGCATGAGGGTGTGCATCTCGAAGCGATTTTTCGAAAATTCGATTTTGTTCTTTTTCTATTTCAATTTTAAGAACATTTTCCGGAGCAAAGTTATCATAAGATGGACGAGTAAATTACGAAATTATCATGACGTGAAACCGTAACATGGGAGAGCGAGCGAACATAGCCAATTGGCGAGAAATTTATCATCCGTTATTTGTAAATATACAGGTGAACCAAATGACCTTTTAATTTCCTACTACGGGCAAAGACGTGCGGGTACCACTAGTTTAGGAATATTTGTAAAAATGGATAGGGTAACAAATCAGAAACTACGAAAAAGAGAAAAAGGATGCCAAAAAATTGAAACAAGTGTTGCTTTGGATGAGAAAGACATATCAGTTACCAGCACAAGTGGATTCAGGGTTAAGGAAAGTCATATTACATTGAATAAACTTGAAACAGAGCTTGAATCAGGAGAAAGCACAGAAAATACAGATGACGATTTTAAATTGAATTATCCGCTTTCAAGAAAACGTAAGCGAACTGATGCGCCATCAACAACAAGTCAAATGAGACTTTCTATGCCTCATACAGCTTTAGCAGCAGATCTAACTGGCGCTTCAAATAAAGCAGGGGCTAAAATTGCTACAGCAGTTCTCGCTGATTTTGACTTAGTTTCTCCTAAACAAAACAAAAGTATAAGGAGAGAAGTTGATAAAAAAAGAAGCGAGCTAAGAGAAAGGGATTAAAGAGCAGTTAAATAGGCAGCTATAAAGAGTTTGTATTTTGACGGCCGCAGAGATGACACCCCTCAAAAGACATCTAGCCATCAAAAATTAGCATCTAAAGCACCATGTAGCACTGATAGAAGAGCCAGGTAGCAAGTACATCGGTCATTTATCACTAACAGTTGTTAAAAGTGCAAAAAAAAAAAAAAAAAAAAAAGAAAAGAAAAATCGCAAGGTATTACCGGCTTTGCAAAAAAGTATAGTATGAGCTTCTTAACTTAACGGTTATTGAATGCGATGGAACAAATGTAAATACGGGATGGAAAGGTGGAGTAATTCGTTTACTTGAGACATATCTCCAAAGACCTTTACAGTGGAACATATGTCTGCTGTATACTAATAAGTTGCCACTGAGGCATCTTATTCTGGAACTGGACGGTTGCACAAAGGGGCCACATTCATATTCTGGAGCTATCGGACAACTTCTTAGAGATTGTAAAAAAAATCCGGTGGTCAAATTTGATAAAATTGACTGCAATCTTCTGTTTTTGGACATGGAAGATAGAAAACGTTTAAGTACTGAACAACAATATTTGTATAGAATCTGTCTTACCGTAAAATATGGTAGTTGTCCTTTTAACATGGCTGAGAGTAGCTCAGACAAACTCCGTCATGCGCGATGGCTGACAACTGCAAACCGTTTGATACGCTTGTATATAGGCACATCAGAAAATCTTACAATGCTTGTAAAGTATGTAATGTTAGTTTATGCTCCAATGTGGTTTGAAATAAAAATGAAACCGAACTGCCAGTATGGTGCCCAACATTTTTGGAAAATGATTTCTCTTGCAAGGCAGTTTCCAGACAACGTTAAGGAGATATTTTTCAAAGTTCTCTCAAATAATGCATATTTCGCTCATCCTGAACAGCTACTGTTGACAATGTTGTTTGACTCAAGAAAATACATTCGGGAATTAGCAGTTAGGCGCATTCTGAACTCTAGAAATAAGAAGACGAAGAGCTCGGATGGTGTACGATTTTTTAAGCGTCCTAAACTCAATTTTGAAGCCGTTGATTATGTTGATTTATTGATTGGGCAAACTGTTGTTACAGAGCCACCTCTTACAATGCATCTAAAAGATCATCAATTGAAAGATGCACCTAATAGACCAACAATTGAAAGAAATGTGCGAAGTACAGCCTACAGAGTTCACTTTTGAGAAATTTCCCTGTCACATGCAAGCTGTGAAACGTTGTGTGAAACTAATAACCAAAGTTGCAATAAAAGTTCGTGGTGAAACTGCACGAGATGGATACATTCGTGCCAAACTTCAAGCTAGGAAAGAACTTCTATCATTTGATAACAAGGGACAATATTATTCCAAAAAAAAAAAAATATTCATTATGCCTCAGGTACTATAAATCAAATTTGAAGATTTCTTTTTCAAAACTTTATTATCTTTATATGTAATTCTAGAAAATGTATCATACTATTGCGTGATAATAATTACTATGATTAATAGTGCTATTTAATTAATTAGTCTATGATTTAATTTTGAAAAATAATTTTCACATTGCTTTTTAAAGAAATTCAATATTTTTTCATTTTTCTCCAATTTTTGATTGCAAAAAGGAGAGGTTAAATGCTCATTAAAATCAATGAAACATTTTATGCGCTCGAACTGGCTCATTATATGACATTTTCGATGCATTCTAGCAAAATATTTGGAATTTAGTTTTTTAAAAAAAATATCGACAAAAATTCATTTTTTACTTTTTTTTCGGTTTTTCAGTGTCAAATAGCGTTGGCTAGATATTTTTTAATATCAAAGAAATTTTTTGTGAGTGCTAACTAGCTCACTACGCAACTTTTGCGCGCTATCCAAAAATTGATTTCGAAAAAAAAATTTTTTCGGCTTATTTCGGCCCACCCTATTGTCCGCCCAACCGCTGGCGCTCACTCTCACGCACCCAACTGCGGATTCTCATACCATTACACGCCTCAACGTCTGCAGCAGCAACACTCTCAGCAACGGCCACTGCATCAACACGCGGAACTATAGCCAAAATGCCTAGTTCCGGTGCCTCATCTGTTAATAATTGTATCGCTCTCCCGCTTCCCCGCTCCACCGTTTAGGGCCTGTTCACATATCGGCCGTCCGTTCCGTCCATCACGTTTTTTTCCTCCCGAAACAGGTATTTTTTGCTGGTTGCCATGACAGCAAGCCATCTTGTACGGGACCGGTTTCGATCAGAAGAATCTTGATATCTGACGGCCATCAAAAATAAAAGGACATTTCATTGGTTTCCGCAAAGCAGCGCGCTCTTCTCTCTGCAGGTGAATTCAGTCAAGTAATTCATATATGGCGACCGTATGTGAATGCTACTCTGCTTTCGTCGGCAGTCCGTCACGTCAAAAAACGAGATGGACGGGACGGACGGCCGTTTAGTGAACAGAGCTTTTAAACACATAACCTAACTTTGCGCTAGAGCCGAAGCGACCTTTTGACTCAGCGGCTAAAGACAATGGGCACGTATCACAAAGATACGCAGTTCAAATCCCGACTCTGATACGCATCCCGCACGCCACATTGTATCTTGCTTTTCGATAACCGCATACTTGATTTAGTAACAGAAAATAATAACCCTTATTTAATTTGATACATTGGAGAAACGTGAAAAAACATTAAAAAATATCCATAGAGTGATAAATACGTACAAAATCTCAAATGCACAAAAATGTTATATCTTTGTTGTTTTATCACAACAATATATAAAAGTTTTAAATCTTGCATTCAACATTTATTGTGCTTTTGCTGAAAACCAACGGCCATATAACACAAAAAGAAAAAATTTTACTCAAGCCGTCAGTATAAATTCCTTTTAGAATTTTGGAACAATGAAATCCTTTTTAAAAATTACGCTCACCGACAACATAGTTATCTAACAATTTAAAACGATTGAAAAAAATCTACACAGAAAGATTTTGTGTTCCCTTTTTCTCCAAAGCTTTCACTACTTTTAGAGAGTGACAATTCTTTTGCACAAAAGAAATCCTCAAAGGTAAATATAAGTAAACTTAGTTCTACTTCTGCTCAGTTTTAAAGTTTTTATGATATCACGAGGGAAAATACTTAATAAGAGTTGAAATTTAAAAATGAAATTTTCAATGTGTGATTTGTGGGTCTTAATGAGGAAAAAAGTAAAATACGAAATGTATTGAAGGGCTAAATTCTGAGTGCATCCGACAAATGAAAAAATAGAAATTAATCGACTCCATTAAACGAACAGTAAACGAAAATTAGAACAGTTTTACAAGATCAAAAAGGTAAAACTAAAGAAAACAAAGTTTATGTTTTAACAACAAAGAAAAGTCATTTTTTTCACAAGTGAACTTTACACCAGGAATTTTGACCTCAGGCCAAAGGCAACCAGAAGTTCAGAATTGCTTTTAAGATGCCCACATGAGACAAGTTCTGAGCACGCAGTCATTTGACCATCTGGCAAGCTGAACAATCCAACTATTACCCAAACTGCTTTCCAATCCATCAGTTGAAATTAAATTTAAATAAATCAAATTATGTTTTGTTTTACTCTCTGTTAGGCATTCATTGTCAATTACATGCGCCAGATATATGGAAGAAGGAAAAAAAAAGTTTTCGCGCAAAACGTGTGTTTTTTAAAATACATGTGCTAGAGAAAATTTGCTAGATCGTGATTTTTTTTTCGCCGTTAGAATGCCTAACTGATGATAAAGAGCTATCAGCAAGCAGTTTGATATCAAGAGGCAAAAGTGTATCAACCGTTATCGCATGGTTCAGTGTTGTTTCCTAGTAAAAACGAGCTGATGTGTGCACCACATGACTTCCTTTTACCCCAATTTAAAGTTATTACCCCATTATAGCCAATTTTAATGTGATTCAATAGTTAACTCTCTAAATATCATTAACAATGGCCAAATTGAAACCAGATTAAAAAAACGAAAATCGCCAAATTTGTCGCCAAGTTGGTGACAAATCTTGGCGACCAAAAGCTTGCCGATATATTGCCAAGTGTCTTCATAAATTATTACACCACTTGAGTTTGCATTAAAATTAACATTGGTTTCCCCCCAAAAGACTCCCTTTGGAACATCCGAATGCAACCAAAAAGGGAAGTGCACAACGAGACCCCACTAGGAGTCCACGTACCAAATTTCAACTTTCTAGGATATAACGTTCTTCAGTTATGCGACATACATACGCTTTTACGCAAATACGCACATATGTACATACGGACGTCACGAGAAAAGTCGTTGTAATTAACTCGAGGAATGTCAAAATGGATATTTCGGGTGTCTATACGCTTTTAGGCACTTATCCGTGTGTGGTCGTTTTGAAAAAAAAAACTTAACGTTAATTCGAGGGAGAGCAAAATGGAAATTAAGGCCGATTTTTGAGTGAAAGTTTTTTCGCTAACACAATACTTCCTTTTTTGTAAATGGAAGCAAAAAGTTGTTAATTGTTCTAGAAAGCCGAATATATGAAGCTGGAGAATTCAAAACAAAAAATGTCGCTTTTTACAATGAATTTGTTTTGGGATTTGAAAACCCCTAGAAAATAGACCATACCCAAATAAGATCATGTTTGACATGATTAGGACACCGTTGTCCTCTTTAAGATATCTATGGATCGGGAGTGGATGCCATCCCGTGCGGCATATGTGTAGGAATGACCAAAAAACAGAAAATAATGACTTATCAGAGTCTCAAAAGTAGTTACTTAATGTCTCCTTTACATTGAAGTAACTACAGAATTTCAAAAATATTTTAACGTTTATTAAGTGTGGGTAATATTTTTCTATTTTCCCCATCATCATTAAAACATTTATTTTAGTTTATATATTTAGTTTTATATTATATATTTTATTATATTTATTATTTACTTTTTGTCGTGTTTTCAGTTGATCTTCCTGGAGCCCGTGTTCTGACGAAAACAATTTCCCACTTTTTATTTAACTGCTGAAAAACTTCATTTCGACTTCAGTTTTCACATGGTATGTTTTTTCTTCTCATTTTGTAAGATTCAAAAAAAAAAAAAAAAAAGTAGTCAATTGAATCATGAATGAATGATCGAGATATTAGGCCCTAATTCTTAAGTAGTCCTTATTAAAGGGAATTTGCCTTCATTTTTTTTTTTTTTTGGCCGCCCATGTCAAACAATTGTCATGAGTTGGAGCACCCCTCTATACTAAAAACAAGTTCTGCTAAAGACTTTTTGAGTGTTTGTGTGCGCTGGAGTGCGACGTAAAGGCAATTTATTTACCACTTACGATCTTGAAGTTTTGTAAAAATCAACATTGGTCCTAGGAGGGTGTGTTTTTCCGAATTTTGAATCAGCTTTCTTGTAATTAATATTTTAACCTAAAATATCACAGTAATTGCTAACAGAAGGGGAGAGAGGAGAGAGAAAAAATGCGAGAATTTGTTTTGCACAAGTTAAGCTTTTCTTTTCAACTTCCCAAACATATTGAACAGGAGTGTATTGCGTTTCTAACTGATCAAAAATCCTATGCTTATCTCTAACAGCATCAATTTTTCATGTCGATCTTCTTCCCTACAGACAATTTATGCATCGTACAAAACATTTGGTAAAATTGGGCAAACCTAACCTAGCAGTATTGTGAAGGTTACACAGATCCCAATTGCAGCATTACGACCCTGGCAAGTTCGATTTGCCCCAACAATAGTAAAATATTTGCGCAAGAAAACTGAAAATACTTTTTCACAAATTTGTAAATATTAGCAGCAACACGAACCAATCATAGGTCTAACGTCTTATATATAGTTTATAAATTAATTGCATTTAACAGTTTTTTATTCTTTAGGTAAAGAATAATTTTAAAAAATGTTAAAATGCACATTTAAAAAAGTCAATTAATACTCATTCTGACATTACAGTGCTGGCCAAACTGTTAGACTAAGACTGTTTTAAAAGCAAATTCTTTATTGATTACATCACTATAGACACATTAACGAACAGTGAAATAATTATCTAAAAACTAGTATGCATTCCCTTGTTCTTGATGAGCATTTTACGTCTTTTTGGCATACTTTTCACAAGGTTTACACCATTTCTTAACACTTTTCAAACGAGCTGATGTGTGCATCACATGACTTCCTTTTACACCAATTTAATGCTATTTCCATATTATTGCAATTTTAATGGGATTCTCTCTCTAACTCTTTAAATATCACTAGCAATGGCCACATTGAAAGCAGATTTTAAAAAAAAAAAAAAATCGCCAAATTTTTCGCCAAGTTGGCGACAAAACTTGGCAACCAAAAGACTGGCGATATATCGCCAAGTGACCGCCAAATTATAACACCACTTGAGTTTGCATCGAAATTAACAATGATTTCCCCCCAAAAAGGTGCAAAAGACCCCTTTAGAAACACCCGAATGCAACCAAAATAGGAGGTGCACAACTAGACCCCACTACGAGTCTATGTACCAAATTTCAACTTTCTAGGACATACCATTTTTGAGTTATGCGAGATACATACGCACATACGCACATACGCACATACACACATACGCACATACATACAGACGTCACGAGAAAAGTCGTTGTAATTACCTCGGTGATGGTCAAAATGGATATTTCGCGTGTCTATACATTCTTAGGCACTTTTCCGCATGTGGTCGAATCGAAAAAAAAACTCAACATTCATTTGGGGGTGGGCAAAATGGAAATTAAGGGCGATTTTTGAGTGAAAATTTTTTCGCGAATACAATACTTCCTTTTTTGTAAAAGGAAGTAAAAAGAACTAGTGAACTGTTTAAGCTGATTGAGGTTATGTTCCTGGTAAGTAGATAAACAAAGAACATAAACAAAGCAGACAGTGCTGCCACCTGCTAACCTTAAATTATGCTAAAATAACGTAATAATCAGTATAGAGTATGTACTGTACTTTAACAGTAAAATAAATAGTATTTTAGTACAAATAGAGTACAAAAAACAAAAAAACAAACAAAAAAAAAAAAAAAAAAACTCTTTAGTTTAATAATGTGGCCAGCACTGTATATTTGACGTTATTGTATTCTATTTCCTGCATAAACAAATTCTTGAATAGTTATCATAAGATTGTAATAATGAAAAAAAAAATCACAAAGCCTAAGTATTTGTCAATGAAAAATGTGAGTAAATCTTATGTTAATGTTTTAAATACGTATTATTATGTTTTTTATGTGTTTTTAAGAATCGAAATCATGTAACTCAACTTCCCAATTTAATTAAAACCTTCACTCCAAAAATTGTAAGAGCTAGCCATAAATTTTTACAGCAGTTATAAATTTCTTTGAAGCTTATTGCTCTGATATGGTATAATGAAAACTCAACCAACCTTTTTTGCAAATTTGAATAAAAAAGAAGTTTGCATTATTTTTATATCCCACGAGTTAAATGCTCATTAAAAATGTATTTCTAAGGAATGTATAAATTGCCACTTATGAGTTTAAGTACATTGCATAAATTAAAATCTAGTTCTTACATATTTTTGGTTTACTCAGTTTCATAAATTACGGGGCTAAACAGTTCAACATAGTTGCCCAAATTATTTGCAGTTTAATGTGCTACTGTTATATATGGTTTTACACAAATTCGTTAAAAAAAATACGTTATCCAAAAAATAATTCTTTTACGAATTAAAAGAACTGAAAAACTGAAAAGAAGCTTTGATTTGTCTTGGGTTTTCAACAATTTTAACTAAAACTAGTTTGGAGGAAAAGTTTCAAACAAAAATGCAAGGTAAATTAATTCAACTTTGACTTCTTTTAGTGCTTTCATTGGAATACTAAAAAAAAAAAAAAAAATAATACTACGGGAAGAAAGACATAAACGAGCTGTGATGTGGGGTTTTTCGGGTCTAAAATGATAATTTACGAAAGTGCACAAAGCACAATTGGTAAATATAGTCTATTCTTTAGGAGTCAATAATTAATAGGGAAAAGTTTGAGATGCGCCAAATGAATGTGTGCATCACATGAGCTTATGTGTGCATCACATGACATCCTTTTACTCCAATTTTAGTGTTATTTTCCCATTATTGGCATTTTTAATGTGATTCAATAGTTTACTCTCTAAATATCACCACCAGCGGCCAAATTAAAACCAGATTTGGAAAAAAAATCGCTAAATTTGTCGCCAAGTTGGCAACAAAACTTGGCGACCAAAAGACTGGCGATATATCGCCGATTGTCCGCCAAAGTATAACACCATTTGAGTATACATCAAAATTAACAATGATTTCCCTCCAAAATGGGGCAAAAACCCCTTTAGAAACACCCGAATGCAACACAAAAGGGGAAGTGCACAACTAGATCCCACTAGGAGTCTACGTACGAAATTGCAACTTTCTAGGTCATACCGTTCTTGAGTTAGGCGACATACATACGCATATCCGCACATACAGACGTACATACGGACGTCACGAGAAAAGACGTTGTAATTAACTCGGGGAATGTAAAAATGGATATTTCGGGTGTTTATACGTTCTTAGGCACGTATCCGCGTATGGTCGGGTTGAAAAAAAAACTCAACATTCATTCGGGGGTGAGCAAAATGGAAATTAAGGCCGAATTTTGAGTGAAAACTTTTTCACGAATACAATACTTCCTTTTTTGGAAAAGGAAGTAAAAAATGCTGCTTAAATTCAAAAGGAAAAATCTAACAATTTAAAATTATTTAGCCAAACATTCAATGTTTCGCAGTATCATCAGTGATCGTTTTAATTACACCAAACCATTTGTTTTAACAAATCATATCAAAATCTTGATACATCTACACGTAGTGCATGCCATTTGCCAATATAGTAAGGTCATCACATTGGTTTTGCAGATTTAAAGCAATTCGTAATTACCCACAAAATTCTGGATAAAGCAAATAAAACGCACTTGTTATGTTATTTTTATAATCCTAATTTATTCTATTTATGTAGTAAAAGCATAGCTTATAATCTTTTTATCCGTGCAGTAACTCAAATATTTAACTGTATTCAAAAACATAATGAGGTATTTGACCCTTTGATTTAAAGCATACATTTTTTACATGTTTACCAGTTAGCCGGCATTATTTGGATGGCTTTTTTGTTTTCTGTTTACGGCTTTTCAGAACTAATATTAGTAAAACTTCTTAAAAAAAAAAAAAAAAAAAACTTACCAGTACTACTGTTAAATTAGAAATTACGGTTTTATTTCATATATTTTAATGCAATATAAAGTTAAGTAGAGAAAAACTGAACTCATCTTGTGAATGACATTATCTAAAATGTATTTGTGTTTTCTTGCGTAAAAGGATTTGATGACTTTTATAAATAAATACAATATGGTTCAACCAAAGCACACAAGTAAAATTTGCGTATGTACTTTTCATTAAAATTCGAAAGTAGTACCACAGGAAAATGTTTGCATTGCTACACCCGGAAGTAAAAAGCAATAGATATAAAATTAAGCTGATTTAAGCAGTAGGTATTTCTATCGTTGCACTGGATGCTATGTTTGTTCTGGGCTCATTTCTGAATTCTGAATTCCTGAAAATGAATCTCAATTTATATTAGAAGTGTTTGCATACTTTATTGGTAAATATTTTCAACTAAACGTTTTTAATACAAGTTATGGACATCATCGTTTTTGCTGCTCTTTTGAAAACTAATCGTTGTTTACTTTTGGTACTTTGAGTGCCGTTGACTCTTTTTGTGTTTAACAAGCTGTGAACATTTTTTTGCGTTTTAGTGAATTCTTTTCATTTTATTACTGTGTCTCTGTTAGTTGCTTACATGTCATTTTCTCATTATTGG
Organism: Uloborus diversus; assembly: GCF_026930045.1. Classification (NCBI taxonomy): domain Eukaryota; kingdom Metazoa; phylum Arthropoda; class Arachnida; order Araneae; family Uloboridae; genus Uloborus; species Uloborus diversus. The sequence goes on along the minus strand of NC_072736.1, from coordinate 17,830,970 downwards.
CAGTTTTAATATGATTCAATAGTTTATTATCTAAATATCACCAACAGTGGCCAAATAAAACCAGATAAAAAAAAATGCCATGTTGGCGACCAAAAGACTGGCGATATGTCGCCAAGTGTCCGCCAAATTATAACACCACTTGAATTTACATTGAAATTAACAATGATTTCCCCGCCAAAAAGGGGCAAAAGCGCCCCTTTGGAGCATAAGAATGCAACCAAAAAGAAGGTGCACAACTAGACCCCACTAGGAATCTACGTACCAAGTTTCAACTTTCTAGGACATTCCGTTCTTGAGTTATGCGACATACATATACACATATGCACATACACATATACATACGTACATACAGACGTCACGAGAAAACTCGTTGTAATTAACTCTGGGATCGTCAAAATTGATATTTCGGGTGTCTATACGTTCCTAGGCACATATCCACGTGTGATCGGGTTGAATAAAAAAATTCAACATTCATTTGGGGGTGAGCAAAATAAAAATTAAGGCCGATATTTGGGTGAAAATTTTTTCGCGAATACAATACTTCCTTTTTTGTAAAAGGAAGTAAAAAGAGAAAAAAAAGAGCTATTCAGAAAAAAAATAAAAAAAAAAAAAACAAAAAAAAAATAACTAAAAAAACTAAAAGAAAACAAAATCATACCCTCTAAAAAATAAAATAAGTTCTTTTCGAATACTATCAGAAAATTCTTACAAAGAACAGCCTACTTTGCTTGCTTTTATTTTGAGAAAAACGCCTATGTGGTTTTTGCCTCTGAAGCGTAAAATCTTCACTGACAGCTCGGACTAAAAAGGCGATGCTAAGAATAAACATACTGCAAAGTTGGAGAAATCAAAATGCTTCGAAGTCCTGTCACTCCAGTTTAGCTTACTTATTCAAAAGCAAATACAATACATCTAAAAGAAATGGTGACCTGTCCATTTCTAAGCTCACAAAGACTACTTGTTGCCAGACTTCAAATATCATTTCTGTGGTCGCATGTACCTTAAAGCTGTTTATTCTTTTATACCGCAAAAAAGCTTACAAATCAGATTTTCCCTTGCCACAAAGTTCTAGCATCAGCGATAAACTGTGTCCATAATCTGTTTCGATCGATTTTTTCCCTCTTGTTACTCTAGAACATTTTTAGACAAAATATGTACATTTTGAGAAATATAGCATTATATTCAGTGATTTTTGCATCTAATCTTTAGATCAATGATGCATTACCAAAAAAAAAAAAAAAAAAAAAACTTATGAAGCATTGAAAAATTTTAGAGGAAGTAGCATTTTAAGCGGTGATTTTTGCATCCAAACTATAGATAAATACAGGTAGTTATCAAAATAATGAAAACGCCTGTGAATAAAAGTGAAATTTTTGTATGTGCTTCGTATGTAATAAAGAATAAAACTAGGTAGCTGTTTTTTTTTTATTTTTATAAATAGCATTGTACATATTCTGGTAGTATATGGTGGATTAGCTGAAGTTCTGGCCGTCTTGAATTTTTTTTATGCGCGTGAAATATCGGACCTCTCAAATTTTAAAAAAGGCAAAATTGTTGGAGTGCATCTAGCTGGAGCAGGTGCAACAGAAACATCTCAACTTTTTGGCGTTTCTAGAGGTACAGTATCTAAAGTCATGACAGCATACACGCAGCGTGGTAAGACGAGCTCGGCAAAGCAAAATAGTGGACGGAAAGAGAAGCTTAGTAAAAGAAACCGACGGTATTGAAGAGGATTGTAATGTCTAAAAAGCGAACAATATCATCAAAAATGACCAGAGAACTCAATCATAATCTCTTTCACCAGTGTGAGTTATTAGAGTCAGAAGGCACCTTTATCAACAGAACATTTATGGCAGAGTAGCGATTCCCAACACACTTGTCACAGAGTATTTCCATTATTTTGATAACTACCTGTATGTATTACCGAAACATACAACATTGTGAAACATTGATAAATTTTAGACAATGCAACATTTTATTCGATCATTTTCACATCTTAACTGTAAATAAATGATGCATTACTGAAACTAACATCCGGCAAAAAGTAGCTTTTGTCTTTTCATCCATAAGTTCACTGTGAAAGAGGCTTGCAGGTTAGGGTGGGCCGAAATAAGCCGAAAAAATTTTTTTTTTCGAAATCAATTTTTGGATAGTGCGCAAAAGTTGCGTGATGAGACAGTTAGCACTCACAAAAAATTTCTTGGATATTAAAAAATATCTAGCCGGCGCTATTCGACACTAAAAAACCGAAAAAAATGAGAAAAATGCATTATTGTCGAAATTTTTTTTAAAAAACTAAATTCCAAATATTTTGATGGAATGCACCGAAAATGTTATATAATGAGCCAGTTCGAGCCCATAAAATGTTTCATTAATTTTAATGAGCATTTAACCGCTCCTTTCGGACATCAAAAAATATGAGAAAAATGAAAAAATATTGAATTTTTTTAAAAACCATTGTGAAAATTATTTTTCAAAATTAAATCATAGACTAATTAATTAAATAGCACTATTAATCATAGTAATTATTATCACGCAATAATATCATACATTTCCTAGAATTACATATAAAGATAGTAAAATTTTGAAAAAGAAATATCCAAATTTGATTTATAATACCTCATGCATAATGAATATTATTTTTTGGAATAATATTGTCTCTTGTTATCAAATGATGGAAGCTCTTTCCTAGCTTGAAGTTTGGCAGGAATGTATCCATCTTGTGCAGTTTCACCACGAACTTATATTGCAGCTTCGTTTATTAGTTTCACACAACGTTTCACAGCTTCCGTGTGACAGGGAAATTTCTCGAAACAGCTGTAGGCTGTTCTTTGTACATTTCTTTCAATTGTTGGTCTTTTAGATGCATTGTAAGAGGTGGCTCTGCTGCAACACAGTTTGCCCAATGGACTAAATCAGCATAATTAATGACTTCAAAATTGAGTTTAGGACGCTTAAAAAATCGTAACCATCCGAGCTCTTCGTCTTCTTATTTCTAGAGTTCAGAATGCACCTAACAGCTAATTCCCGAATGCAATTTCTTGAGTCAAACAACATTGTCAACAGTAGCTGTTCAGGATGAGCGAAATATGCATTATTTGTTACCTTATCCACTTTTCCAATAGCCATTTTTCTTACTGTCCTTTGATCAATTAGAAATTGTTTTTCTCTATCAGGGACTTTTGCTTTTTTCCTGCAATTACACGAATATAAATCTGCGCATTTGCAGGCACAAATGTCAAACAAAGTCGTTTCCTCTGCTTTAAATTTGCCTAGCTTTGATTGTAAAAGTTGCGTCTTTATATTTTTAGCATTTTTTGTTGCGCTATTATATTTAGAATAATAAGATAAAATCATGGCAATCACTCTTCTTATCGAAACAAGGGGAAGGGAAGCACGCCCCCAAATATCAATAACTTTTTTTGCAACTACAGCGGCCACACTTGCTGAAGATGGTTGCTTACTTCCTTCTCCCTTTATTTGCATCTTAGTGATTTGATAACATCTGATAATGTCCTCATATGTTGGAAGAAATAAAGCATCGGGAGGAGACAAATCTCTTCCAGGTCCAAATAGAAGACTACTTGTGCTTGCTCGCAATACTTTCTTTTTCGCGCGTTTCTACATAACAGTCGTGTTGTATACCAAAACAAAGATAATAATGCAATGACATTCGAAATGTCAGGCTCCCGTTTAAAAGACTTCCGAGGATTCACATTTTTTAATATTCAAGGGCTCTATTTGTCAAACATATATAAAATAGTTATAACATAATCTTAGCAATAATAGAAGCAGTTGAGCGCCGTTTATTATCCAGGAGAAACAATTGGAACCGAAGATTAAAAAATTAGCATGTTATGTAACTATTTTTTATTTAAGTGTATGCATTTTTTAAAATTGGCGAACAAATGTCGCATAAAATTGATTGAATTTTCACTGTTTTTTCTAAGTGACGTATTGCGTAACATTTCAGTATTTACTTATTTTGAAACTACTTTAAAAAAAAAAAAAAATTTTTTTTCATTTTTCCCATGTGTCAGTCTTAAAGGAGCGTAGCTAAATATTCTACGAAATGTATAAAAGTCTTTGAGGATTTCAACTAATTCACTGACAGATACTTCTAATGTTTGCTGAAACTAGCTTCAAGTTTTTATTTTTAACCCCCCTCCCCCCATTTTCTTTTTTTTTTTTTTTTGAAAAAAGTTCATTTTTGCCCTTTTTTTCAGTTTTTCAAGGTCAAATAGCGCCGGCTAAATATTAAACAAATTTAGCGAAATTTTTTATGGGTAATAACGGGCCCATATAACAACTTTTCCGCACTATCCAAAACCAGATTTCCAAAAAAAGTTTTTTCGGTTCACCCTATTGCAGGTGTCTGTTGTCTTCTGAAAATTTGTACTTACTGTCAGTTATCCTTAGCTGAGACCTCCCGCCAATTTACGCATGCGTCATCTCTGCTGTTGATTTTATCAAAACAGAGAGGATAACCCAGCACTAACAGGAAGCAAAATAACGTGTTCAGCAGTTCTTACAAAGTAGCGTCAGAAAAGGCAGATATAGTAAGTGCGACATAAAGTGGCAATCCCAAATGGAACCCAATCATTTTAAAATGGGATGGGTTCCATTTTAAAATGGAATCCATCCCAAGTGCTAGTATTTGCTTCCGTGAACGGGCAGTATTGATGTTGTATTATTATCTTTGAATGTAGCATTTTACCCAATTATTTTTATATCCAAACTGCTGATAAATGATACATTAGCGGAAAAGAACCGGAAATATTAAAAAAAGAAAAAAACATTGGACTGTGCTTTAATTTCTTCGTTGACACATGCATCCTGCATCCTGCAATAAATAAATAAATAAATAAATAAATAAATAAATAAAGTTGTGATAAAATTTGAATAAGTTATAACTTTTCATACAAATTATTTCCTACACAGAAAACTAGAAATAGCCTTTACAATTTAAGTAAAGCGTTTTCTCACGCTTTTTAATTTTAAATAAAACTTAACATCGTGGAAAATGTGGGAAGACAAGCAATTGAAAATTTTAATGTATTTCATTTGAATGATTATATAATCTTTTAAAATCAATAATTTAAACGTTCTATACTAAAATCAAAATAGTATACAAGTTTCATATTTGTATTTCGTTATTTATTTTCAATCTTCGGTAAGTTTCCTTTTTTATGTATTGATTGCTATGATGACTGTTTTCATACATTTTATTTCTAAAATATGTTTCACTTGCTTGAAACAGTCACGGAGTATTTTCACACCTTGAAAAAAAAAAGCCTTGCCCCTCCCCCCTCCTTTTTCTATAATTACAACAACAAACACAATTGCAAAATATTGACTATTTTATTTAGTTAACTAACAAATTTTTAACTCCAGAATAAAATATTGATTAAAAGTAAGCAGTTAGTTTATTGTTGATATTTATACTTTTTACTTATCTAATTACTACTTTAATGCACATACTTACAAAAAAAAAAAAAAAAAAAAAAAAAAAAAAAAGACGGCATGAATAAATTTAAATCAGAAAAGAGATAAGTTTTTCCGAGTAAAAAAGAGAATACATTGTGTTTTGATAGCATGGTTAATTTATATCACATACTCTCTCTCTTTCTCTAACGGGCGAGAGTTCTATTTTTCTAAATTAAAAAAAACGTGTTGTTTACCTTTATTCTCAACGAAGCCATTATACTAGTTCGTCACTTTGCTCATATAATTTATGTTATTAATATATGAGCAAAATTACGACGTTTTTGCCGTTACGATGTCATTACGCCTCAGAAGTAATTAAATACTTCGCGTCATAAAAATGCTAGAGCTATCGTAAAAGTCTTGATGAACTCTGCCGTCCAATAGCTATAAAAGATTCTTTACTTTTAATCTGAGCTATTATGTTTGCACTTAAGGCTGATTGTGACGGCAACGGAAACTAAATATCTGTTGTGTGAGTTTACAACTTGATTCAGGCCAACTGTAAGAGATTAAATAATTATAATAATAGTAATAATAAAGCGAAAGAGGTATTTTTGTGTTTGAAAGATTTATACGCCTTGTAAGAATAAAGGCTTTCACGGCCGGTGTCAATGATGTTGTGAGATTCTGGGCTGTTGTGCCGTGGTCTGAGTGTTGTTGCCCCAAATGTTTCGACCGCATTTGCGGCGGTCAGGGGTACCCACAGGGGGGAATTTTGGCGCAAGTTGCGCCATCTAAATTTTTTTTTTGGGGGGGGGGGATTTTTTTAAATTGGTTTATTTATTTATTTAAATTGATTTATTGATTTATTTTTAGGTCAAATTGATTTATTGATTCATTTTTAATTTAAATTTATTTTATTTTATATCAGTTCATTTTGTTTGTATTTTATTTCATTTTATTTCAGTTTATTCTGTTTGTATTTAATTTCCTTTATTTATTTAGTTTGTGTGTCATTGGCGAAGCACAGAACTTTTCGAATAAAATATCAATAATAACAATAACTAAAAATAAATAAATAATATTAAAAATAAATTAAAAAATATATATTCTTTTAAAAAATTAAAAAAAATATATTAAAAAAATATATTTAAAAAAATTAAAAAAAAAAGAGAGCTGAAAATAAAAAATAAAAGAGGTGGGATTTGCACCATTGAACTTGGGGGGATGGGCACCATTGACGGCGGTCATCTTCAATGTGTACGTGGTCGCAGCTTCGGGGGAAGCGACTTCCTAGCAACTGATACAGATTCCGAAGTGTTATCAATGTTTATGTGGGTGTATTATGTCTTTGTGTAGGATTGGTTGATGAACGTCCATCAGCGAATCCTGACCCAAAACGAAGGGTGAGCTCATCCCGCATAAATATTGACAACACTTTGAAATCTGCATCAGTTGCTAGGAAGTCGCTTCCCTGGAAGTTTCGATCACGCAAACATTGAAGATGACCGCCACAGATGTGGTTGAAACGTTTGGGGTAACAGCACTTACACTGTAAAAACGATTCAGAAACGTTCCTGGAAAATAATATGTAGCTGATGTGCCCATTTTCAGCCAGTAACATATCTCGAAAAAACCAGGAAAGCTTCCCCCTTAAAGTCAGTAACCTTCTTGAAATTATCCTGAGACCTTCACATTTAGAGCCTGTCGTGCCTCTAGAATTCAATTGAATCTGAGATAGGAATAACATAACAGCTCCAGAAGCAGTATTAAGCCGGAATTGCAAGTCATGATTGCAATTCTTGCAAAGCTCAGTAGTCCAAAGACTTATTCGCTCCCTCAGGACGAGCCGTAATTGAATTAAAGTCGATACACGTTATAAATACTCTCAGTTAATCTTTAAACTGAGAGCTATAAATATTTTTTACAACCGAGAGAAGTCTTCATTCCTGCAACTTGTAGCCATTCAGGAAACTTTTTGACAATGATACTTGACATTTCCAGGAAGTGGATGAAAACCATTAAAATCCTGAAACGTTACACGGAAATACTCAGTAACGTGTCTGAAATTTTTTACAGTGTAGATCACGGCACAAATTCAGGCATCTCGCAACATCAATTACAAGTCTTGCTCAAACGAATACACGTTGCGTAAAATTGCGTAGAGTCAAGCGCACCAGAATGGGAGGTCACTGTGACCTCCTAAAAATTTCATTGTTTGGCAAATTTTGTCTGATGATTCGGCAAATGTGGAGACAGCATTTAAAAATTACGTTAAAAAATAAAAAATCCGTAATGATGCTTAATGCCTTGCTCGTTAAATGCAGGCATTTAATATATTATAAGTAAGGGATTTTATTTAGAAATCTAAGTGTCATAATTAATAGTTTTTAATTGATATATCCGTTAATTATTATCGGAGGATTGTGTTAAATAGCCAAACAATAAGACGAGAAGATTACGAATCCATCGGTACCTGGTTCGATGGTCAGTTCATTGGCGGTCGGGAGAAGTAACTTGGACATACATAGTTACATACGCCCAGTTTTTAATAATATAAGATTTATTGGAGGGAAGAAGTGCCTTAATTTCAGCTAAGATTAAAAAAATAGAGCTAAAAACGCAAATAACTCCCGCCGTAATTAAATCAGTGCATCGTAACAAATTGCGTAGAAAGCGGAAAATTCTACCCTTTCCAACAATACGTAATATTAATATATGCAAGTACTTTTTGACCCTCATATTCGGAAATTTATGTGAAAATAAGGCGTAAGTTGGAATAAAAAAAGGACTACTCACCGATTTTTTTTCGAACTAGTTTGCAAACCTTTCCGGTGCTAAAAGAAAAATACTGTGAAATTTTTCAACGAAATCGGCCGGGTAGTTCTCGAGTTTTGCGCGTTCACAAACAGGCGCTTTTTGGAGACATCATTTTATACTACGTAGAGATATGAAATTCGAGTTCCTCTAAGAAACTGGTGCATAAGCCGCAATTAAACGAGAATGTTTCTACAGTATATCGCAGTGGGAAGGTAAAAGGCAGTTTCTGCGGAATTGAGTTTTTTAGATATCTAAAGAAACGCGTTAATGATCCCATACTAGGAATAAGGAAATTTTGGAATTTGACTGAATCAATCTTTATTGTTTACTGTATAAGCTTGCTAATTTGGTTGCCACTGAAAACAAAGCACGAGAAAAACATGAAATTCCAACACTACCTTATTGCTAGTATGGGATCATAAACGCGTTTCTTTAGATACCTCGAAAACTCAATTCTGCAGATACTGCGTTTTTACAAAAACCTCAAATTCCAACACTACGTTGTTGCTAGTATGGGATCATAAACATGTTTCTTTAGATATCTCAAAAATTCAATTCCGCAGATACTGCGTTTTACAAAAATTTCAAATTGCAACACTACGTTATTGCTAGTATAGGATCATAAACACGTTTCTTTAGATATCTCAAAAACTCAATCCTGCAGATACTGCGTTTTGCAAAAACCTCAAATTCCAACACTACCTTATTGCTAGTATGGGATAATAAAAGAGTCTCTTTTAGATATCTCAAAAACTCAATTCTGCAGATACTGCGTCTTATAAAAATCTCAAATTCCAATACTACGTTATTGCTAGTATGGGATCACAAACACGTTTCTTTAGATATCTCAAAATCTCAATTCTGCAAATACTGCGTTTTACAAGAACCTCAAATTCCAACACTACGTTATTGCTAGTATAGGATCATAAACACGTTTCTTTACATATCTCAAAAACTCAATCCTGCAGATACTGCGTTTTGCAAAAACCTCAAATTCCAACACTACCTTATTGCTAGTATGGGATAATAAAAGAGTCTCTTTTAGATATCTCAAAAACTCAATTCTGCAGATACTGCGTTTTACCTTCCCACTGCTATATACAGTAGAGAGATTCCATTTTGCATTGCGAAAAATAAATTCTCGTTAAATTGCGGCTCATGCACCAGTTCCTTAAAGGAATTCGAATGTTGTACAAATCTTGAAGAAATAAAATCATCCAATAAAATAATTTATACTGATGTATGCGGACTTCGAATAAATAAGCTGTCAAGATTTTCTGAAGTAAACAAGGACTTCTCACAGCAGTGACGGCACTCAAAACAAAAGCTGAATTTCATATATTTCCATTTGTTTATTGCATTATTTGGTTTTGGATTTGCGATTTGACAGGAATATGCAAGTTTCTCTACTTTTCAAACGTGTTTTCACTTCGATTTATTCCACGTCAAAATACGAAAAGAGTGAGAAACGAATAGAAACAAGCCACCCTTTTCAGTGGAAATATTATGCATATCAAATTTTATTTTTTCTTGTCAAGTTAAGAATTTTCGCCATCAGATGTGTTTGTTGAAATTGATTATGCATAAGAAACAGAAGTTTGTAAAGTTAGAAATCGAATTTATGTCATTGATGACAGTCTTCCGTATTATTAACGCAAAAATCGGCAAATATTTCAGCTATATCCATAGCTATATTCATATTATCAGCTATATTCATATTATTAGTTACATTCATATTATCAGTTATATTGATATTATTAGTTATATTCATATTATCAGCTATATTCATATTATCAGCTATATTCATATTATTAGCTATATTCATATTATCAGCTATATTAATTGCATCTATTTTGAATGTAATAACGGAAGTTTAATCATACGTTGAATTGCATTTTTTTGTCTCATTCTGAAAAGCGACTAGTTATATTTTAAACTTGTAGAAATGATTTGCTTTCGGCCAACCTGAGCAAATGGAGATAATTAAAATAGGTGCCACTTTTCGGGCCTGAGGAAAATTTTATATATAATTGGGTATTTTAAAAATTATTATTATTATAATTACTAGAAAATCGCCCGTCAAGGAATGACGGGTGATGATTGCTTCTATACATTTGAACGAAGCCATTTCCTGTTTGAGGGTACTTTGATTGTTAAAAGTGTAACCCTAACTCCTGTGGATTAACCCTAAACTCCAGTAGGTAACCTTAATTGTTTTTGTTTCTTCATTCCCCTGAAATGACACAGTCTTACCAGTAAAACAGTTAAATTATCGGATCGAGTTCAGCCTTGTCACAATAAAGCATTTCCCTGCACCTCAAACATTACCAAATCATATTATCAAATTATCATGCCGTGGCGCGAGTTCGCGTTACTAGATCATTGGCTTATATACATGAGGATTTTTGGGAATTTTTTTAAAATAGTTTAGAGGAAAACATTTTTACGGAGAAGTATTAAGATCATCTATGTTTATTTAGCTAAAAGATGCAAAATTTTACATCAAAAATAGCATTTTGCATTGAATGTTTTTTTTTTTAATGGAATCATGTCATAAATTTCGGATCGGAGTTTCTTTTTGGCTTGTTTGCTTTGCTCATTTGCTATTATTACTCATTAATTTGTCTGATGTTCACTCTCGTTCTTTTTATTGGGGGATTTTTCATCAAAAATCACTTTTCAGCACTGAAAGAGTGGGTTCTTAAAACGCCGAAACACGTGTCAGAAGTTCTCTGAAAACTTGTGCGATTTAACATAATCATATGATTTTTTAAACAAAATCAATATTTATTTTACATTTCACATAATTGTTCCTGAAACTAGGGTTACCTAGTCGGAGTCAAACTGATTTTGGGGTAAAGGAGTCGGAGCGGTAGTCGAAGATTGAAAATTTCAAGATCCGGAGTCGGAGTCGAGGCCTGTATGGGACTGATTTTGAGTTGAAGGAGTCCGAGCCGGAGCCGGAATTGATCAATCTCCCTCCGACTCCAAAACTCTGCTTAAAACTACTTTTTGCCATCTTAAAAAAGTTCCGGAACAAAATAAATTGTCAAATTTTGCATTTTTTTTATCATTTAATAAACTTTTCCGTCGTTTTTTGCTTAAAAGGACGTTTGAATCTTGTTTCTATCTTAATTAGAACGAAAGGTATTATTATTTTTGTTGCATGCATTCAACTAATATGCTCAACTATTATATTTAACTTTAATACTTCAAACGTGTTTATCTCCATGATGCAATTTTTCCCGATTTTTTGTATTCAAACTCTCATAAGTCAAGAACTGATAAAGTGATAAATTTGAAGCATATCTTTTTCAAACAGTTTACTTTGATTTTTATTCTGCGAATTTAAAAAAAAAAAAAAAACATTATTTTAAAAAAAGTATGATTAAAAAAAAATAGAATTTTTCTTCAAATATTTTCGGTTTTTTATTGAATTAGTATTTTTTTTAAATCGCCGCATAAAAATTAAAGATAAAATAATTTTTGCATTCGAAACTCCAGAGCTCGAATACGTTACCTTGCGGTGATTAACAATACTAAAGAAAAATTAAAACATTTCCTTCTTTGTGTTTTCTTTGGGGTAAATTACAGGTTTCAGATAGTTTTTGGTGTAATGTAATTTCAGAAGAATAGAAAAGAAAGCTTCCCGCAAACACGATGAAAAATTACTGTTATTCACTAAGCGTCAAAACAAGTTATAATTTAAGGTATTTTTTTGTTTTACCTTTTCATCCGCCATTAGACAGTGGCTGCAACTCCCTCTATAGTTTATTGGAGTTACGAATAGTTTTTTGAAAAAAATTTGAAAATTGACCAAGAATATTTTGAGTTTTAGCGTTTTAAAGCAATCCTATTTTTTTAAGCAAAAACATAATTAAATTTAAGTAATTTAAAAAATATTTATGTTATGATTTTGCTGGATTAAACAAATGGTGACTCAATGCAAAAAATTTCAAAAGTATAAGTTTCTTAATAATTTTTTACTTAAAATGTGTCCCGGACCCCCTTAACCATTAAGAAAATATTTCAGTTAACTTTCCAAAATTTGTACTAGTAAAATAATTTAAAACGCCTGAGTAAAAATACAGAAAAGTAAAAGAGTTCGTAAAATTCTTAAACTGTCTCCGAACTTTTGTATATGAAATCAACTGTAAAAATGAATTATGGTTGGAAACCTCCGAATACGCTGAGAAAACATTTATAAAGAGCTCCGCATGTGCGAGCTTTATAATATTCAAAGGTTAAAAGTTTCCATAAAAGTAATTTATTTTCCAGTTACTTCAAAGCAATATATTATTTTAGCAGCTCTTCTGATAAAGTTTGAAAACATTTCCTTGAAAGGGACTTTATGGAAGCAAAAGACTTCTTATGACACCAGATAAATTAATTTAAAGACTTTTCAAAGTGTACGAATTCGGGAAAGCACAGTTAAACCGTATTTTCCCAACATTCCCTTCAGAAGTTGACATGGGAAAATATTTATTTTACACCGAATATTTAACTATAACAAGCTAATTTTCGGTATGAAAAGAAACTCCTTTTTATATGCTACAAGGAATTTGATTTAAATTGGTAAGTATTTTAAACTGGAAATCCACTCGTTAAAGTATGAAGAGTGAAAATTTCTTCCGCATTTGGACGAAGCTATTGCCTGCTTGGTGATATTTTGATAGTTGAAATTTTAACCCTAACTCCAGTGGATTAAATCTAAACCCCATTCGATAGCGTTCATTGTTAACCACTTTTTCGTTTCTTGATTTTCCTAAAATGAGTCTTACCAGTAAAACAGTTAAGTTATCGGATCGAGTTCAGCCTTGTCAAAATAAAGCATTTCACTGCCTGACAAACATTAACAGAAAATATTATGAAATTATCATCCCGTGGCGTGAGTTTCCCTGTTGTTGAGGACAGGAGCGTTACTCGACCAGGAAAAAAGACTATTATATATGAGGATAACCTAAAATGTATTGGTAAGATTTTACGTGAACTTACATGTGAAACAGTTATACGTTGCCCATAATTTTTTCAGTACTATACAGAGTGATTCAAAAAGATGGACACCATTTCAAATTGTTATATTTCCTGTACTGTACATTGTACTTAAATTCTGTGAATTACATGTGATTATACCAGTGGCGTACCTAGCACGGGTAACACCCAGGGCGGAAATGTGAGGTGTCACGCTCCCCCTACAAACGCAAATAATAATAATAATAATAATAATAATAATAATCTTCATAAACATAAATGTGTACAGTTCTCAGAAAAAACTACATTTGTGTTATAGCAAAATGTTAAGTGCGATAACGTACAAAAGACAAATAAAAACTATGAAGGCTTTTTATCTAACTTGCCCTGTATGCATGTATGCATCGAAAGGTCAAAAAATTTATGAAATTGGTGGTCCCATTGATTGCTTCAAACACATATAAAGGTAATGGGTTTCAGTTTTTTATTATAAGAGGGCAGTACTTGGTCTAAGTATTGACAATATGAACCTAATCCTGAGTATAGTAATAATCCTGAGTATATTCACACCATTATGTGGGGTGAAAAATAGGGGGGGGGGGGGGGTCCGGATGTTCAACCCTGGAATTTTTTTTTTTAATTTTTAGCCTTAAATTTTAGCTTCATATTTTTCAAAAACTTGCAGTTCCAACTTGGCCTTAGTGACGCAACTCTTACATATATGGATAGTTACAAATTTTCAATGTGCTCTCTTTTGGCTGCACCTGTAACGCTTAGACAACTAGACATTAGCCCATTTGATCCCATATCCGATGGTGGATGTCTTGCGGCACTGATTCGAAACCGCTGTGATACGAATTCGTAGGTCTTTTGAATCCGTGAGAAGAGGTGGTTAGTAATTATCATTTTTCACGGCACCTCACAAGAAACAAATCGAGGGGTGAGATTAGGAGACCTGATAGGCTGGGATAATGAAAAACATCTTTTGTTCCACAGTAGCCACACAACTGATACAGTTACTGATTCAGTAATAACTGACCCTACAGCAAAGTGTGGTTCTTGATAACTCTAGTTGGGCACGCCTAACCTGACAGCGTCGTAATGCTGTTATTAGAACCGAACCTGCGTAGCCTTCTGACGGCTGCCCCCCCCCTCCTAGTGACGCAACTGTTACATACATGGATGGTTACAGATTTTAAATAAGTCCTCTTTCGGCTGAACCGGTAACGCCTAGACAACTAGACATTAGCCCATTTGATCCCATACCCGATGGTGGATGTCCTGCGGCACTGAGTTCGCCACCGCTGTGATACGAATTCGTAGATCTTTTGAATCCGTGGGAAAAGGTGGTAAGTAAATAGCATTTTTCATGGCCCCTCACAAGAAACAAATCGAGGGGTGAGATCAGGAGACCTGATAGGTTGAGATAATGCAAAACATCTTTTGTTCCACAGCAGACATACAACTGATGCAGTTACTGATTCAGTAATAACTAACCCTACAGTAAAGTATAGTTCTTGATAACTCTAGTTGGGCACGCCTAACCTGACAGCGTCGTAATGCTGTTATTGGAACTGATAGGTTGGGATAAAGCAAAACATCTATTGTTCCACAGTAACCATACAACTGATGCAGTTACTGATTCAGTAATAAGTAACCCTACAGCAAAGTATAGTTCTTGATAACTCCAATTGGGCACGCCTAACCTGGCAGCGTCGCAATGCTGCTATTAGAACTGATAGGTTGGGATAGTGCAAAACATCTTTTGTTCCACAGTAGCCATACAACTGATGCAGTTACTGATTCAGTAATAACTGACCCTACAGCAAAGTATGGTTCTTGATAACTCTAGTTGGGCATGCTTAACCTGACAGCGTAGTAATGCTGTTATTGGAACTGATAGGTTGGGATAATGCAAAACATCTTTTGTTCCACAGTAGCCATACAAGTGATGCAGTTACTGATTCAGTAATAACTGACCCTACAGCAAAGTATGGTTCTGGATAATTCTCGTTGGGACATACCTAACCTCGCAGCTTCGTAATGCTGTTATTAGGACCTGCGTAGCCTTCAGAAGGCTGCCAGGTTAGGGTTGCCCCAGCTATAGTGGCAGTATTCAAAACTTTACAAAATGCTCTTTCAATTATTGCCGACAGAATTCAAGTGCAGCGTACAGTGCAGAAAATATATCAATTTTAAATTGCGTCCAACTTTTTGAATCATTCTGAATTTGACTAAGCATAATGGTGTACGCTCTGAATACGTGTAGGTACTCGTTGAAGGAGATTTCCATTTAACGAATGGATATGGATTATTTATTTGTGGGACTGTAGCACTTTGCATTTTCAATAATTGCTTGTTTCTTACCAGAGTTTTGTCTCAGAGTTTTGAATAACTATATACTGTTTTATTTTATTGAGCAGTTATAAGTATCGAGAATACAAAATAATAATAATTCTAATACTATTGTCTTCATTTTTGATGTACTTTTTTTTGAAATTGTGGTTAACTATATTCGTAATAATGCTTGATAACTAACTAGTTTTGAAGAATCAAATCCTTTCTCAAAGCGGAACACTTGTAAGAAATGATGGTTTTTGCTCAACCGAAACACACTAACTTACTGGGTACTAAATACACATCAACGATAACACTGCCGTGGGCAGGTAAGGAGCAGTAACTGCAAATTTTCATTTTTCATTTTTTCTCATTTTTGTCATCGATTGTACGTTAGCTTCATTGTGTAAGCTTTCTTATTTGGTTTCCGCTGAAAAAAGAAAAGCGCAATAAAAACGTCTGATTCCACTTTTTCCCTGTTGTTAGTACTGAATCCAAAATGCGTTTCTTCAAATGTCGCAAACACCCATTTCTGTAGATACTGCGTTTTACCTTCCCGCGAGACAATGCACGTCACTGCTGAATATGTTTTTTGTTCAAAGAATAATGCAAAAAACTTACGCGTTTTTTCATATATCTTATAAACTCATTTCCGCAGATACTTCCCTTTACTTTCTCACGGCAGAATACACTTCACTGCTTAATACGTTTTTGAAGAAGGAATAATACAGAAAACTTAAGATGAAACATTCCTCTCCAAAACTTAGAGAACTTTTATTTTACAACTTAGAATGAAACGTCAATTTAATATGTCTAAAAATATAGGTAAGGCTTACATTTTGTCAAAACTGCAAGTAATATTTAATCACGCTTAAGGGGTCACAGTACCTTTCAAACATCTTTTTTTTATTTTAATTTAAGTAAATTTTATATCTCTTTGAAACCATAACATGCATACTTATTTTTTAACCAATAATTTATTTTCAAAATTTAAAAATACTGCCTACTTTTTTTGAAAATTCAAAAAATTGAGGAAAATTTCAATTTTTAAAAATCTTTAAGGTTTTTTAATTTTGCACTAATTAAAAAAAAAAGTTTTTTGCTAAACGATCACTATAATTATCTCTAAAAATCTGTGCATTCATTTGCTTATGAGTTTATTAGAAAATTTTCTGTGATTAATTATGTAAAAAATCAAAGTTTAAAAAAAAAAAAAGAATTTGGCTTTTAAAGGTTTAACATGCTCTAAACATTTGAGTAATTTGTAAAATGCTTATCCAATGCACAGTTTTGTCAAATATGTTATCCCAATTGCAAAAAGTATTACTTTAAAGCTGTATCTTTAATAGAAAAAAATCCTTAGGTATTCTAATGACATGAAAACACACACACACACAAAAAAAAAAAAAAAAAAAAAAAAAATACATCATCGAGAAAAAACAATTTAAATTTTTTCTCTTGCATAAGAACACATAGCGAGCATGGCCTAAAACCACGCATAACTTTTTAAATATTTGAATTAAAGCAATGAAACTTTTACCCTGTGTTCAGAATAGTTCTTAGTTTTGAAATAAGCGATAAAAATGTTTTTGATCGTTTCATCATTTTTGAGGCACTGTAACCCCTAAACGAGAATATGCTGAAACTGTAAAGCCTTGAATTAACAGCTAACACTCTGACTGTGTATAAACAAGGAAAAACAAGTCATGACAAATATCAAGATCAATGCCTTGGTGAAGCTCAAGCGAAGACAAAGAAAAGGGAAGCTTATTCTACGATCGTTAAAAACCTTCGAATATCTCTAAAGGGATTTCAGACTTTATTATTCTGCTGTGTACCATTAAGACGGCTCCCTAGAGACTTAAAGACATAATGGCGGTAGCAGAAAGAAAGCAAGAAAAAGGGCAAGCGTAGAATCAAACAAGGCTAGACATTTTAAAAAGGGGTTGGCTTCACTTAGGTTCTATTTGTAAAAGTATTTAATGCTTGTTATGTAATCTGGTTTTTATCTTTGTGAAAAAAAAAAACCTTTTGTAAGGTCATCAACTAGGTTTGTCTTCGAGTAAACTTTGTGTAAAGATTTTGTGCAAAATATTGTTCCTTTGTGAAAGCGTTTAAAATGTTAACGTTTTTCGTACACGAATCACTCGATTTTAGTTGAACTACGTACGAGTATTAATAGATATTCTTATTTTAATTCTTCCTTCAGTTTCGATATTCCGGTGTTTTATAAAATACATTAATATGTAAAACTACAGTATTGATGGTGTGAAAAGCATTGAAATACATAGGAAAGTTTGTAGGCTTTTACAGCTTTTAAACCAGCAATGAAAGAAAAGTTCACCATTTTGTGTTTCAAGGTGCAATGCTTTTTTAAATAATAAATGGCCCCATTAGCTTGTTTTAAAATTGAAAAAAAAAAAATCGTTTTTTTTCGTATGTTCAAAATTTTTCTTTATTAATAATAAAGCAGAAAGTCTCTCTGCCGGCATCTCTGTCTGTCAGGATTTCTGTGACGCGCATAGCGCCAAGACCGTTCGGCCTATTTTTATGAAATTTGGCACAAAGTTAGTTTGTGGCATGGGGGTGTGCACCTAGAAGCGATTTTTCAAAAATTCAATGGGATTCTTTTTCTATTCCAATTTTCAGAACAAAATTATCATAAGACGGACGAGTAAATTGCGAAACTATCATAACGTGGAACCGTAACATGGACACAAGCCAATTAGCGAGATACGAAATTATCATAACGTGGAACCGTAACATGGGCACAAGCCAATTGGCGAGATACGAAATTACCATAACGTGGAACCGTAACATGGGTACAAGCCAATTGGCGAGAAAATTCACCATACATTATTTTTAAAGATAAAGGCGAACCAAAATACCTTTTAATTTTTCTATTACGGGCAAAGCCGTGCGGGTACCACTAGTAAAGAATAAATGAAGCTATTAAACACAAAAAATACTACGATGTATTTCGAATTTAGTGTCATTAGCAACACAGAGAACATTTTAAGCTATTCGGAAATTAATTTCTCCATTTCAAACATTTGTGACATGTTAGACTTTTCTGACACCTTAATCTTAACGTAAATTTCATATAACGTATAAAGACACCTGATAAAACCAACTGTCACGAGTTTAAAAATCAAATAAGAAAAGCGTAGAACAAAGTGACAGCAACCCAAAAGAGAACGAAATTCCTCAAAATCCCTCTGTCCTTAGGTTTTTACTTTTCGCTGCTGTGTTGGTGATTTGATGGAGTCGACAGGTTGCCCACTTTTTAAATATTTGTTTTCGCTTTGAAATATTTCATACACGAAAAAGAAAAAAAAAAAATGTGTGCCGAAACTTAGGAAAAAGCAGGAACGTTCAGTGAAGGTTTTGCATGTTTCAATATCGTTTCTTCTGAAGAGTGCCATGTTTTGATTTGAATATTAGGATTTATAGCAAAAACGATAAGAAGGTTTTTAATTTATGTTTCAAAAAAATTTTGAAAAAAAAAAAAAAAAAAGAACCGACTTCAAATTGCTCTAAAAAGGGAAAAATAATTTTATTCTTTAAACACCATCGATAGTACTTTTAAACATAATTTTTGAATTTGGCGCAAAAACAGAAATTAAAATGAATGCAATCATGCTTCGTTCATATATTTTTCAGAAAATCATCCAAAGTTAGGAGCGAAACATTTATATCGTTACTCAAATATGCTGTTATCAATGCATAATGTACTTTGTAATAAAGAAACTGAGCCTGGTTAAATTTATAGTAGTAGTTGAGTTATGGTTGTGAATGATTTTATCTATCGTTTTTGCGCCAACTTCAAAAATTATGTTTAAAAGTGCTATCGATGGTGTTTAAAGAATAAAATTATTTTTCCCTTTTTAGAGCATTTTGAAGTCGGTTCTATTTTTTTTCAAAATTTTTTTGTTTCATTCTTTTTAGTGTAAATGTATTTCAGAAATAGTATGAAATTACCATCACGAGACTTCATCTTATTTTTTTCATAAAAATGCTCCATACTGAAAAAAAAAAAAAAAAAAAAAAAAAAAAAAAAAAAAAAAACCTATAAACACGCCTGAAACTTTAAGCGATTGGTACTAGAAATTTATCTTTGTTCATCTCTGGAATGGATGCTGGTTTCAGAGAAGCCTTCATTCAAAATTATCATTACAATTACTATTAATGTTACTGTTGTATGGCACCAAACTTTTATAACAATGGGCTTAATATTTAATCATTTAATAGGGAAATTGCATGAAATTTACTGTTTTTTGCCAATAGCTTTTTTTTTAACGAACAAATATGGTCAAACAAAGAACATCATCTTCCGCTGTCAATTCTGGTATTCTTCTTTTGCCTAACTCTAAAACTATTTTTTTTTTTTTTTTTTTTTTGCACTAGTATTTTTTTTTTTTGTTTGTTTATTTCTCCTATTTTCTAAAAAAATTCCTTTTGTGTCGTGCATACTATGATGTCTTCAAAATGCAAAGACCGTGAAATTTTCTTTGAGGCTCTTCTACTTAGCTCTTCATTTTTAGAAGTTGAATGATCTGGATATCCTTCAGAGATTACAGAAACGTTTTATCCATAATTAGAAACAATATAGTTGCAATAGTTATTCACAACTGCTCCATAAGTTGTGCTATGTGGCTATCTTACATAATGGATTAAAGTTCCTACGTTAAGCACAAAAGCTGAAAAATATAATGTGCATCGATGAAATAAATGATAATCAAGGCAAGTGTGAATTTGACAATTTTATCGATATGCCTGATTAAAAAAAACTTTTTGACAGGGTCAATAACACTCTTAATTATCAATAAAAAAAAGTATTTGAAAACTTGGCCAGTTCTAATGTTCCCCTGTATGAATCTTAAGTTTTAAACAAGCAACGTTTCTAACGAAAATTAGTCACATTTAAGTACACATTGCGCTGCATTCTGAACTACCCATAAATATAACCAAAGATTTGTTCTAACCAAAAGGTCAAAACATGTGTTACTACTTTTCTTTAACTGTTTTGAGATATTATCAAAAAGTTAATCCTTGTTTTCTAAACCCCATAGAAAATACACATTTGAAATAAAAACTGTTTCATAATTTGACAATTTATTTAACTAATTTAAGGGGGAAGGGGCTGGTTGGAGTGCCAAAAGGGGAGGGGGACTTTTGAGATAATACTCCTTTCATTTGGTGCAGCCTGTCACGGGACGCGAGCGCGTCCCGGCCCCGGCTAAGAAAACCAAAAGTCAGTGGCCAACAAAAGTAAACCACCGCCAAGAAAGACGGAAGAAAATAAACGCGACTAAGAACAGTTTACACGACAGAACAAGTTGGAGTTTTCTGGGTTTTTCGACCCTCTGTATCTCAGCCCCATGAATGCCCCAGGAGTTGATTTTTGGTATACTCAATCTCTAGCGGCCCCTGAAGACATAAGCCCAAATACAATCTCCAGGACCATCAGGAGGAAGAGGAATTTAAGTTAGAAAATCGCTGTTCAAAAAAGTTTTCGCTTTCTTTGACAGGGCTACAGTCCAGACGAGAAGAGAAATGGAGCTGAAATTTCGCACACACATTCCTTGTGTGCTACTGATGTGTTTTTTGTGCCATTTGACCCCCTCGCCAACTTGTTTTTACCCCCCAAATCGTACCTTCCCGGGGTTTTGTAGCAGCCCCTCGGGAGGCTATGGTAATGATGTTTTGTATACATATTCTTGGGGGCCATTGAGGACATATACGAAAATTCAACTCCCAGGGACATCATGGATCAGAGAAATTAAAGTTTGAAAATCACTAATTTCCCCTGAATTAATATGTACTTACTCTCAGCTTATAGGGTTTGTTAATCTCTGACTGCAATTGAAAGGCTAGAACTGATCTAAGATGTATCAGTTATTCAAAAGTTGTCTTTGGAAATGAAATCAAGACAAATAAAACAGATCCAACAGTTGCAACTAGACGTTAAATCGCGGATTTCACAAATTTGCCACAGCGTTCATATTTTTCAAAAAAATAAAAAAAAGCCACCCCCCCCCCAGAAGAGATAAGTGAGGTGAAACGTAAAGCAGAAGTGCCTATTTCCTCCAAGAGCGATAGTGTCCCCCCCCCCCTTCCTGAAAGGTCCCGCAAAAAAAAAAAAAAAAAAACACACCCCCATATGAGGGAAAATATCCCTAAAAACAACCCTCTAAAAATTTTAATGGAGCAGTCTGTGCCACGACCCCCTCAGTGAAGAATTTACTTAGATGCTCTTCTAAATACTACCATTTTCGATTTTTTTCGAATTTCCTCGATTGTGTGGTTTCCTGGTCAGGTTCAAACCCCACTGCCTGCATCTCGTCTTTTTTTTTACTCAGCTCATTTAGTCACAGCGTTCTGTAATTTTTCTGCCGCACAATTTTGCCATAATCAAATATAATATACCGCAATCATGCACAATTTTTAGCAGTGTATGCTTTCTCTATTTGGTGTCTGCTCTCGAATTAACGCTTCTCTTCATCAAATTAGATGAAGACTTTAAGTCTTCTCTTTTTCAAACTTGAGGAGAAGAAGACGTAGCATCCGTACTTAAAATATGTTCAGAAGAACAAAGATAATTCGAAGTAGTTTTACACCAAAATTTTTTGATAAAATTCTGTCTTCTTTTTCTGACAGCAATTATTTAATGGTGCAAAATTCCATCAAAAGTTGAAAAATTAAAGTTAAATTTTTTCTTGTATACCAAAATTCAAACAGTGCAATAGTAACACCCTCCCCCTCCTTTTTTTGATTGTTTTTTTTTCTACGAGGAAAACGAAAATGCCAAAATTTAATTTAATTTTACGCCAACACTTATTAATAGATCTAATGAAAAATTACTTCTTTCCATAGCTTCCAATTATCATTCTTATAAAAGAAAGTAAAGAAGCTGTAAAAAATCTTTCACACACACACACACACACACACAGATAAGAGGTTTTCAATTACATTCATTACCTGAATTATACTCAAAACAATCTGAAGTCGTCATCATTGAAATTCTGCTCCTGAAACGAATGGTGTCGTTTCCAAAATTTTAAAAGTATTTTTTTTTTGGAAAGATCATACTCAAAAACATAGGATCGGACCATTTTTTAAATGATTTGGCTAAATTAAATATAAAAAAAAATATTTTAATCGGTGTGCTTTCACATTGTTTACGATTCTGCCGATGGCATTACAAATTAGGAAATGCCATTCACAGAGCGCAATATTTAATTCGCATCTTTACTCACGTGTACTGGTAACGATGTGCGCAAAATTTAATTCGCTTCTTGACTATCATAACGTGGAAACGCGGTAGACAGATGCGCCAAAGTAAGGCCCCTATGTATAATATGGTTTATACAGTAGCTCTACGCCAAAGTACATCATATGTGACGTCGTAAAGTCCACGCCTTAGTTTCAAAATCGGATATTTTAAAAAAATAATTAAAAATAATCTTTGGGAAAATGAAAGGTTTTTTTCTCGCTGCATATTATTTATTTATTTATTTATTTATTTTGCGTATTCTATCAATTTTAGTGACTAAAAGTATTACTTTTGACTGAAGGAAACAACCCCATTATGATTTCAGTAGTGCCAATAATTGCCGTAGGAAATGATATGTGCTAGATTTATCAAAACACATAATTATATTCAGAATTAAAAAAAGTTTTTTTTCTTTTTTTTTAAAAATACATTCTATTTATTCACTTGTATAATAATAAAACAATATCCAGAAAACAATACACAGAGCATTTTGAAAGTTCCAATTCATAAACAAGAAATGCTTCATCAGTTAAGCAAGCATAAAAAATTGCAAGAACACTTGTCATGAAACTTTCACATCAGAATAAGAAGATACAATTCTTTTGACAACGGAAGATTAAATGATTATTCGTGTTTCGTTTCCTGAAATTTTCCATTCATTAAAGGTAGAAACTTTAAGTAGCGTTACTAGTATGTTTCAAGAAGCAAGAATTTCTTACTTGTTGAGTATTTTTTTAAAAGCTTGTTGCGTGTAAGACATTAAAAAAAAAAAAAAAAAAAAAAAAAAAAAAAAAAAACCTGAAATAATAGAAAAACTTATAATGATGCTGTGAAATTTGTTGAATTTCTTCTACCTGATAGTATATAAATTAGTCCGAACGTGGGCCTGCCCCCCTCCCCCACCAATTTTGAGCATTATATTAGTTCTGGGTTAATTTCTGTGATACACGATTACCTTGAAGTCATAAAAGTCATAAAAATCGGTTGAACACCATGTCGTAACACAGGTGAATTTTTTGCCATGTTCTCGCAGATCTTTTGAAAAGCTTTGGGGATTCGAAGCTGTTTCACAGAAAAACATCGGTGAGAAAATGGCGCAAAATTCAGCTGTGTTACGACATGGATGGTGTTCTACCGATATTTATGGCTCTTATGATTTCAAGGTAACTGTCAATAACAAGCACTTATCATGACACAGAATACAACTCTGGTAGAACATGGATGGTATTTTACCAATGTTTATGACTCTTATGGCTTCAAAGTAACCGTGCATAACAAACATTAAACCTAACTAACGTAATGTAAAAAAGAGGTGGTTGGGAGATACGCCTAGTTTCAGACCACTCTGGTATTGGTATGCATACAATTATGTACGTGTTATTACAAACTATTTCTTTAATGAAATTTTCTTTTGTATTTCATATATTTCGAATTTGAATTGCATATAAGGTAGGAGTTTTATTTATCTGAGTAATCAAAAAACTTAATGAAAGATTTTTATACCATCAAAATTATCTTTTATAATTGACTCATAATCTGAAATTTGCACCAAAACATTTCTCTAAAAACGAAGTTTTTAAAATTCTAATGATACTAGCAAAAGCTTGAAACTTCAAATAGAGCTTGCGGAGCACAGCTTATACCGTTTTGTGTAGGCGTGAATACTACCTCTAATTAAATGAAATTATTTAAAAAAACGTTAACTTTCAACCCATAAAAATAAGTAAAAATGTAAATGTAATTTTCAAAAAAAAAAAAGAGGGTTTGTATTAAGCTTTATTAGAGCTAAAAATGTTTGAAATAAAGTATTCTTACGATTTGTAAAGGCTGAAAAAAAAATCTGTCTCTAATTTACATTCATTTTGATTTGTATCCGACTTCTAGATTCAAAATAAATAATGTTCAAGGCGAAAAAAACTTGTTACAAAAAATATGTTAAATCCATTCCCTTGAAAAAAAAATATATATATTGATTGCTTTGCGAGAGTTGACTTTCTAGAAACAGAATAATTGCTTTTTAAAGAAAACCGAGATAATAAAGATAAAATACTCATTCTGAACTATAAATAGTTGTAAATACTGATGAACTGGAAATTATGTTTCGTTGAGGCTGGAAAAATACAGCATGATTTACTTAACAACTGACAGTGGTTAAAATATTTCTATATCTTTCATAAATGAACCTTTGAATAGCTAGCTTAGTAAAGTACAACTCTTCCAGAGTTGTTAAAACCTGCCTTCTGCGTACCATTTTGCACACGAAAACCTCTAAGGCTAGCTTTGACGTGCTGACGACCTTTTCTCACATCAAAGTAGTTATTAGGATAGCGTCCAACACTCATTTCCACGTCAGAACTCTTGACTGACATCTGACCGTTTGTTGGCGAAGCTCGTATAACCCGCCTTTCGAAGGTATGAGTCACTTTGACGTCACCGAAATGATCTTGCTTGATGCGGAAGGCACCAACGGTCCATACCTTGTCACCGTTTCTGAAAGTCTTATGCACTGATTTGGTCACCATCTTGCAGCATTCCTCAAGGTAATTATCGTGCAGGCTGTCACTGTAAAACACGGCAATGCTGATGTCGTTGTGCAAATCTTGGAATTTCTCAGATGTCGTCTTCGTGCCAGAAGCATCAACCAGATAGGAAAGGCAGTGGTCGGCCGAAGTGAACACTATACCACGTTTGCACATTTTGGCCTTGCGGCTGAGTGTTGCCATGTGGACATCTGACCCATGCTGAAGAATCCTCCCGTTTGGGTGTATGATGCAGCTTCTGTCGCCTGTTCCACTAATGGCAGCAACAGAGTTGCCAGGGGGATTACTCACGTAAACAGCCTGCTCCGCAGATATGTCCACTCTGACAAGATGCCTCAAAAGAATTGTTACAGCCCCATAGTTGGTGATCATCGGATAAGAATATGGCATATCTTCTGGAAAGGCTTGTAAATTTTCGTATACATTCCGATTCTCATCGAGTGGGACATCACCAAGAAGATAGCTGTCACCATATTCATTGTCATCGTCGCCAGTATCGTTGAGAAGCCCCAATGGATCCCTCGGAACGTCCTCAAGAAAACTTTCGTAATTTTCGATAGAAACTGTTGGTGGAAAGAAGGTTGGAACATTTTGGAAGATCTCAGAAGATGCCGGATATAGAGGATATTGATAAAGCCACAGTGGAATTAAAGGCTCGGGTTCGGGTGCCAAAAACTCTGGCCACAAGGAGTCTTGAACTGCGTACACGTTTGAATGATCATTCAGCTCTTCCAAGTCATGTGGAAATGGAGGTTCACATTGCTGAGGCAGAGTAAATGCAAACCTCTGCCTGCTCATCTTTTTCAGCTATTCTCTCAAATTTTGTCTGCGCTGAAAGGTAATGTTACAATAATATTTTTTTTAAATAATATGACATTTGAGGCAGTGAGAAGCAAAGGGGTGTAAGTGGACATTTTCAAGTTTTGGGTAAAACGCGTTTAAAGATAACGTCCTAGGTAGGCTATCATTAATTTTTTTTTCTAAATCATGCTGTATAGCAGCAATTACCAGGGCTACTAGTACCATCTCTTGCCCCAAGACAATGCCTCATTTGTACTTTGAGTACATACTGTTGCACAACTGATAAAAACTAAATAATATTTTTTGGTTTGACATTTGTTTTTAAATTTTTATATCTGGTTTGTAGTTTGAAATTTTGTAATACTGTATCGAGTTTTATGTTGTTGTTCAACATTACTATCGTGTGTTGATATTACAAAAAAAAAAAAAAAAAAACGTCTTTTTATGTCTTACTCTTGGGACTGTTTCAGAAGCAGTTAAGAGCTTTATTTACACCAGCTTGGCGAAAACTTTGAAAACATTCCAGGTGTTTCGCATTATAAAAATTCTCTCTGTGTATTTTGCGCATTATATTCATTAAAAAATGAATTATCATGGTAACTAGACATCACGCGTCAGTCTGTGCCTAATAAACGCGATTTCGTACTAAATGATTCTTTTGCACCTGAATCTGTAAATGACGTTTCACAAACTTTAAATGTTTCATTTAAAAGTAGTTTTGCGTTAATGGTAGAGTTGCCCACGGATGATATGGAAACGGCAAACTTCTAGCTAAGATGAGTAATGAAGGGGAAAAATACGCGGAAGCGTGCGCCATCAATTTCAATGTGCCAATGAGAATTGACCCAAGGAAAAGGGGCGGAGCTTCGGATTGCTCAAACTATCACTTTGGTAACTACAACTGTTTATTAACCTTTTTCTTTCTCTGATCGCAACCGTAAAGAAAAAAAAAGCATCAAAATTCTTTTTTCCTTTTTAAAATATTATAAAATATGGAAAGAAACAGCTGATTAAGCCTTTCTTTTTTTTTGTAGAACTATGTTATTTTTCTTACTTTGAAATTAAGTTTGCAGAAAAGACAAATGAGAGGTAACTTTTTTTAAGATATTAACATTTACGTAGAAAGATAAAGCGCAGTTAAAAGTGACAAACATTTCGCGATATAAAATTTCCTAAAATGTTTCAAAGATTTAAAAATTGAAAAAGCAGAATGTATGTTGCCAATTTTCAGAAAAAAATCATCTTTGAGAAAATTAAAAATATTCTTCTATGGAATAAACAACAGATTTATTGGAAAAATTAATTACAATTTTGTAAAGTAAATTCTGAAATGGTTGATTGGCCAAACGAATAGCAAATCAGCTTTGGTGTAGGGTTACCAAAATTGCTTCGTCGCCAAGGTGAGATAGCGGGCTGCCAGAATGAAATATTTATCGCCGCGATCCGGTTACCACAATTCTACCGAAATCTTGGCGCGGTCGTCTCATTTTTGGCTTAAATAATTTTATTTTGGTGACTCTGCTGACTTATAGTAACCCTTTATAAATAGAAATTTCCTATCTCTTTGTTTAGATTTGCAAAGAAAAATTCCTCTCGCGCAGGCGTTGGAACCAAAAATTGAAGCCAATGAAGAAAGATCGCCAAATTCCCAATTATCGAAATCTTTCCCATTTTCAATTATCTGCCATTCCAATATTATTTTTAATGCGAAAAGTATGTTCTGTAACTTCGGTATAACCGCCACCGCAGCAGAAGGGTAGAATTACGATACCGGGTCGCGGCGAATAATATTTCATTCTGGCAACCCGCTACCTTACCTTGGCGACGGAGCAATTTCGGCAACCCTACACCAATGTTTATTCGCTATTCGTTTGGCCAATCAAACATTTCAGAGTTCACAACACAAAATTGTGATTTACTTGATTACTAAATATTTTATTTTAATTCCGTAGAACAATATTTTTGATTTCCTCAAAGGTGATTTTTTTCTGATAACTGACAATATATAATGTGTTTCTTCAATTTTTAGATCTTAGAAACATTTTATAAAATTTTACATAGTGGAATGTTTTTCACTTTTAACTATTTTAAGTTATAGATTTAAAAACTAGTTATTTATATCTTTTCATACTTTTTTGGAATTTGTTTGCAGTAAGTAATATCCTTCTTGCTTTATTGTTCTATCTTCAATTTAATATTCATTACTTATCGTGATAACTTATTCAGTAAGTTTGAATTAAAATTTTACTTCTAACGTTCTCTGAATGGATCTTTTGATGTGATTTAACTTATTTAGTTGATCGTTTTAAGTTTTAATTGAACGTTAAATTTACTTAAGGGCTTTTTCTATTTTTTGACGAACTATTTCAGAATAATGTCGTTTTCTAAATAACTTTTAATGTTATAAAACTTTCTAGAAATGTATGTTTCATCTTTATGTTCCTAAGGAAATCAAACATAAAAAGTGTCACATCATTTATGTCATGAACCTTTTCGTTTTATGCGCTTGATCTTCCCACATAGATTATGGTAGAATTACGGTAACCGGGTCGCGTTGGCGTATTTTTTCTATCAGCAGAAGTGTCGCTAATGCGCAGTAAAGAGCAGTGCATAGTAAAGAGCAATCATTTGGCTCATTTGTTGTTCACGTGCGCACGCTGTTATCTTTTGGATTCTTTTTCCCCTTGATTTGGCAATAAGGAAAAACCGCTAAAACCTTCAAATGTTATAAAAAATGCCAAAGCTGTAGCTGCGGTGGTGCTAATCGTTACCGCTGATCGCTAATAGTGAGTACCAAAGTTCACTTATTTATCACCAATCTCGCCAAGTGAACACGTTGCTATCCCCCACCAAAAAAATCTGAATCATTATATCGGCCAAAAGCAAATTAATGTCAACTGCAGAATCACAGTGCATTCGAAAAGTATCACAAAAAAGCCAAATTCTTAATTTTTATTCAGCTACTTTAATGTAACGTTGGGAAAGATTTCAGTAGCTGGAAATTTAGCCCCATGTTTTAGACTAGCACCAAATACTTAGATGCCAAAGACTAAGTGCTTAGGGATTTAAGACTTTTATGACATTCCCGGTAAACGAATATTGCCCAGAGTGTGGCAACCAGGCAAAATTCTCCAAATTTGGACCACGGGGGGGGGGGGGGGATTACTTAAAGTGAAGCACTTGGCGCTTTTTTCAAAGTATTCGTAAAACTAATACAAGAAAAACCATATATTTTAAAATGCAAGGTTTCTGGAATATATAAATAAATGTTTAATTTTTAAACCACACAAACATTAAACAACACTAAAAATTCTTTACAAGAAACATAGTGCACCAAATAGTCCACCAAAAGAAAATATTTCTTCAGTAAAAAGCAAAATAAAATTCTTTAAAATATAGTTTAATTGGAGGAAATATCATAACGTAGATCACAAGTAAAATTGGCAAATGAAAATTCCTATTGCTGAAATATCTGCTGCCATTTTTTACTCCTCACACCTTAATTTAACGATTGAATTAATTAAGCAACTTTTTGGAACTTCCCATATTAGTTAATGACTTGTTTTCTTTTTAGGTAGATGTTATAATGGCTCAATTTAATTATTTCGCCGATTAAAAAATAATAATTTCTTTGAACCATGTATAATGGATTACTCTTTCAAAACTTAAAGCATAAATTTTAAATTTCAACAATATTGATTTTGGCTACATGTGACAAACTTTGTTTTGACTAGTTAGGCGAAAGATTTTAAAAGGCGCCAAGAGTTCCAGGATATGATAATTCTCCTGAATAAAAGCATAAAGCATAAGCAACTACAAAAACATTAATACTATATTGTTTAGTTTCCAAAGTTTTAGGAGATTACTATATTTTATCACTAAAACAAGGAAACTTAATCTATAAATTTAAAATATTTCTTTTGGGCTTACATACTTTTAACTATTTTTAAAAGCCTGGCGATTGTTAATCAGATCTTTTTCCTAAATACAAAAATTGTAAACGTAGGAAAAATGAAGTGGGATGTAGTATGACTTTAAAGCATCAGAATTTTAAAACAAACAATAAAAAATGTTACCTCTGATATTTATTTTTCAAAAAATTAACGCTTCATACGGTCTTTCTTGTAATGGTCATCAACAACGATTCTAAATAAAGAAAAAAGTTTGCACCGCATAAAATTTAAACTCCTCGCGAAAATGAAATGTAAATCGATGTTTCCTTAGATCTGGTGCCTTTTTTCGTAATATTTAATATTTTGATGCTACAGGTAAGCCTTTAGCCGAACAAGGCAGCATATTTCATCGTCTGTTGTCTTTTATAACTTGCATTTTTTTCTTTCCTAATTCTAGAGCTTAAAATCACGATTTTGGGTTGATTAAATAAATTTGCCAAAGAGAAAATAACATTCTAATTGTGCTCGTACAAGGCAAACTAACTAGCTAACTATTGCTTCACCACAATTTCGTAACACATTTCAATCGATGATTCAAGAACCATGACCAAGAAAAGCAGGGGAAAACCCGTCGCAGTTTCGGCGAAGATGCATGTGGTGTCGGCCAGCGGGGGAAGCAGCAGGGAGTAATCCCAATCCTCCGAGCCCTGAGCCAGCACTTATCCCACAGATCGCTTCTGGATCTAAAGGGTGTTTTTTTAGAGGTATAGAACTTTAAGTTGGCAACACTGTTTGATATGTGTGACATTTTGATAGCTGTCACTTGTTTTGTGTTCAATTCGGTTTGCCATTTCATCATGAATAGACAACAAGGCGGTGCAACATGTCACACAGCGCGTGTCACAATTGATTTATTGAAAGGAACGTTCGGTGAACAAATAATTTCGCATAATGGATCCGTGAATTGGCCTGCAAGATCACGCGATTTAACACCGCTGGACTACTTTTTGTGGGGCTATGTGGAGTCTGGTCTGCAATGATAAGCCACAGACGATTGACGCCTTGGAAAAGAACATTGCTACCTTATTACTCACATACGGCCTCTATTGCTGAAAAAAGTGAGAAAATTAGACTTTCCAATTGGACTTCCTCCGAGCCAGCCGAGGTGGCCATATGCCAGAAATAACATTTAAATAAAAATGGCATAGAATCATCTTTCGAATAAAGCAACATTCATGGCAATTAACAACATTTAACTGTGTTTTATTTGAACCTAAAGTTCTCTACCTTTAAAAAAACCCCTTTACTTCCCTATTATGGAACTCTTCGAAATCTGGAGCAGACGTTGATGAAGAATCTTCCATGGATGAGGGCAAGTTTGACTCGCCCGTCAAGTATTCCGAAGTTACTGATGTTTTCCAATGGGACAGGAGCCCATGTCTCATGACAAAGCTTGTACTGATAGATTTATTGTTGTGTATCAAACTCTAGTAGGGAAAGAACTGTACCGGATCCGTGACGAGGGTGTCACTGATGCAGCTTTCACCGAGTCCCTGGTGAGAGTTCTTCTTCATACTACCCTGCACTCATATCCCTGCAAAGCCTTAGCAGTAAAACTTGATGAAAACCTAATGTTTATCCCCTCTAAGAAAACTGCTAAATTCTCCCCCCCCCCCCACATTCTTTGGCTCCTTTAAACATTTCAAGTAAATTCTCCCGCCCCTCTTGATAAGAGCACTACTGCTCCAACTATTGAGGAACCTCCCCCTCCCCCCAAACAAGTGAGATTGTCCCCTATATTAGTTTCAACCCCCCTATTTACTTTAACTTTTTTAGAGACTTAAGTAATAAATGCAAAAACTTCAAAATCAGGAATTTCTCCCGCACTAATTAGTGCTAAATTATCGTAGATGATACCACTGACAGTAATAGATTATCTTAAAAAAATCAGGTGGAGTTTTACTCCAGGCGGATTAGAGGCCCAAAACTTCAAAAATATGTGATCCGAGGACTTCCTTTCGCACCAACACTGAGGACTTTGCTTCTCAACTTAAAGATCTTGATTTCAACCTTATCAAAATTGCCCATCTGAAACGGGGGGATAACCCCCCCCCCCTGCCCCTATTCCAAATTACTCTTCCAGACAGTGAACAATGCACTAAAATTCTTCAAGTTAAAAACATCATAGTCACTGAAATTAAAGTTGAAAAATACCGTAACCGTAAAGTACCGTACCGTAATCGTGATGCAGTACTTCGCCTGCTAGGGGTTCAACCATCTGGCAGCAAATTGCAATCGCAAGACCCGATGTGTTGTGTGCGGTGGGGAACACACAAAATCCAATTTCTCCAATTTGGGTGTAAAGGAAAAAGTGTGCTGCAGTAACTGCGGAGAAAACCATGCAGCCTCTTATCGGGGTTGCAGGGCTTTCCCTAAACCTAAAATTCAATCAGACCCTTGTTTAGGAGGGAAACTTCCTATGCTGCAGTGTCCTCTGATACTACCCCTCCACCTGAAATCCCCACCCAGGAGGAGTTCAGCATCCCAGAAATTCCGTTCCTATTTAAAGAAATAAATCGATTCATAAATGTTAAGAAAATCATCTCCAACTTGAAGATAGCCCTCCCTAAGCTTAAAAGCAGCCACAGTAACCTCAATAAACTCTTTGCTCTAACCCAGATCTTGTTTGACCTGAACTTGTTCTTTTTCCTTTTTCTTTTCCACCCTATCTTAACTTAATAGCAGCCCTGTAAACCTTCTTCAGAAACTTTCTCTAATCATCCTTCCCATTACTGGATCTTGCCAAGGACTCACTCACCGGCCGAATTCGGCCAATGATAGCTACGCTCTCTTCGGGGAAATTCTACCTGTTACATTACCAGTTGACACGGGGCGGAGCCCCTTGGTGCCACAAGCACGAACTTCATACTTCCGTGGCAAATGTCCTATTGGACAGGTCATATCCTACATAAGAGGAACAGTTTTGGTTTCACCTCTTTATGCAGTCATTAGCCAGAGACTGCAGCAACTTTTATACTTTATTCTCTTATATTAGACTTTTGTACGTTTAAATTTGCCAGTTCTAGAACTTCAATGTGCCACCTAGCGGTGGTTTAAAAATTAGCCAGACAGGTCAAACGTTTCAAATTTGAGCAGACAAGGCGGATGTCCCATCGGACATATCACATCCTGCGTAAGTAGGTCGATCTGGCTTTAAGCTTTATTTAGACACTATTGGCGAGAGACTACGGCACCTCTTACAGTTTATTTGATTTGGTAAGATATGTTTCACTAGAGTCACAAAATGAATATATCTTTATGTATAGATTAGGGGGTTATTGCCCCCTGCTGACCCTCGCTGCACAACCTCCGAGAACAGTAGGCAGTTCCATTTGGATTACTTCACGGTCCAAACTGTCTACTCTCATTCATCACATTTGCAATATCATTCTAGCCCAGCAGGTACGAGTTCAATCTCATGCTCATAATAACGATGTATTTTGACGCTATAGTTGGGGAAAACCTAACCTGCAGCATCTAATGCAGTGATCTGCATAGGCTCACAATGTTGTCAGGTTGCATATAAACAACTTTTACTTTGCTGGAGACCATGTAAAAATTTGAGGACTCCTGTTTGGCTATCACATAAATACGTCATCTATCTCATTTATAGCTTGTTTTGCATGCTCTAATTATTGTTTCATTTCAAAACAAGATCGTTTTACGTTATTCGAAGGGTTAACAAATTCAGAACACACAAGCTGGAATTCAGAAGTTCTAAAGAACCACATCTGCTCACATGCAGTGGATGGTGAAAAAACATGGCCGACACATATATGTCGGCTGGCCAATCAATAGTTCCAAAACTATTACTAGGTCTCTAGCTCAGTAAAAGTTGTTTATTTGCTGCCAGGTTAGGTTTGCCCCTACTATAAATATTTTCGACTCTGCCAATCTTGCCGGAAGGAAACGATAACTGTCCAAAATTTGCGAATATTCTAAAATCTATCTCAAGTGACACAATTTCTCCCATCATTGAAAACCTACCTACCTGAAATCGGAAATTTATTAATAATTTCGATAATTCTACAGCATACGTATCGTTCATATTTATTCGAATATGTATTTTCGACAACAATAAGTGCAAGTGTTACGTTATTGAGCGATCATGAATTGCTTATTGTTTTCATTTGACTGTTGAATGATGTTTTTGATTTTTTCTCCGCCTTCCACTGCAGCATCACCGTCGACTGGCCGCTCCCGATGCTACTCCTCTAGCGAACAAAGTCTCCAGATTGCGTCCATATCCTACACGCACGCGTACACATACACACACCATACACGCCTACAACATATATACACCATATACGCCTACAACATATGTATACCATACACGCCTACACACATACACACGCCTACAACATACACGCCTATACACACATATATGCTTACAAGCACACGCCCACAACACACACGCACGCATGTGTACATACATTCATACATACACACAAACACATACAGGCCTACATACACACACTCGTTATTTGCGAAAAACATAATTTGAATTCAAGATGCCAAAAATTCAAATTTTCTTTTTTTTTATTATTATTTTCTTTTTCGTTTGAAAATCTTTGAAGTGAATCCTGTTTTATGCAAATCATTTCTTTGTCTCAATATATTTCTTTTGAACTTTTGATGTTATGTTTCTGCAAGTGAATCATATGCAAGACGGCGGAGAACCGAGCCGAGTCCCTCGTCAACTTGACCCCCCCCCTTTTTCTATAAAACTAATTAAAATTATACTACTTCTATTCCTAGAAAAGCCCCCTCAAGGGCTTGAGCCCCTAGGTTTTGACTAGGCTGACATGGGCTCTTCTCGGCCCTGAACACATGTTGACATTTTTTTAACCCGAAACGTACTGATGAAACAGGTTGACTTTATTTTACGGAACATAATAAAAAATATTAATATACTTCTCGGCAAAACTTATTGTTTCTGACAGTTGTCTGATATGTATTAAATATATAGCAGAATAATATTTTCTCCCTTTGTTTAAAACATTCCCCGCCGTAATTGAAGTCACTAATTTTTACGCAAAAGTTCTCATCTTCAGAAGCAGGATGTAGTTTGAAAATGAAAGTTATGCAATTGGAGAAATATTGGAAAATGATTTTCACGTTGAAATTTCTTTTTTCATTTAGTAAAATATATTCAATTAATTTTCAGAAAGTTTGAGCAGTGAAAATGCAAATTAATTTGGATGGAACTGGTTGATAGGATGGTTGCAACAAACAATGCTTATGCAATTATTCTTTCGTAAGTGTAGACGTAAGAAGCTTTATTTATTTTGCAACTTGTTTTCCACTGGATAAATAGGTATTTATGAAGGCGTACCACCGACTTGTGTACTAAGTGGTTTAACAATTCTATTTCGTTAATAGTTGGTTGCTTTTGTTAGTGTGTACGGTTTTATATGGACAACACAATGCTAAAATTGATTTAGCATAGATTCTTCTGCATTTTAAAATAACAGTTTTAGAAATGTTAGATTAAGTAAACTCAGCACACAAACTTTCTAATTCATCCATCGTTTAATATTTATAAAAAATACAACATGAAGAAGACAAAGATAAAAGTTCATCAGCATCCGTTAAAACAAAGAAGATGCCACCACAGGAACATCTGAAAGTTTGGTTAAGAAGTAGGGCTGGTACTGCCATTATTTGAGAATTTTTGAAGAGGTTTTACATGACGTTAGCCTTGTTAAACACACCATGCTCACATGTGTCTACTTTTCCTTTATCTATTTGAATAGATTAAAAGAAATATTTTGTTTTTGAAAATTTGCTTAAAATGTTAAAAACGTATGTTTGACACAATATGCAATCTTAGCAACCAACGAAAATCTACCTCATCCTAGCTACGTCAGATGTTAAAAAGTCGATGCTGGTTAGAGGGAAAGTAGGCTCGTTTAGTTCTGTATAAAACTTATTGTTTATTTTTTTATATTACTCAAATTGACAAAGCATGATACATTGAATTTGATTATAGGGTGAGAAAAATTGGTGTATTAAGGGGGTCCGGGACACATTTTGAAAAATTTTTTATTATGTACTTTAGAGTTTTGAAGTTTTCTGAACTGATTCATCATTTATTTAATAAGCAAAATAATAACATAAATATGAAAAAAAAATATTTTTTATTTAAATTTAATTAGTTTTTTTCAAAAAAATGGGGTTGCTTTAAATTGCTATAACTCAAAATATTGTTGGTCAATTTTCAATTTTTTTTCAAAAAAGTATGCACAAATATCTAAGCTTTAATTTTTATTCGGCGATTTTAAAAATATTGATTCAATAAAAAATAAAAAATATTTGAAGAAAAATTTCGAAAAATTCGAAGATACTTTTTTTTTAAAAAATCATAATTTTTGCAGTAAACGTTTTTTTCAAATTCGCCGAATAAAAATTAAAGTAAATTGCTTGAAAAAGATATGCTTCAAGTTTCATTACTTTATCTCTATCGGTTCCTGACTTATAAGAGTTTGAATGCAAGAAATCGGGAAAAATTGCATCATGGAGAAAAACGCGTTTAAAGTTTTAAAGTTATGTACACATTCGTTAGATGCATGCAACAAAAATAACTATAACTTTCGTTCTATTTAAGGTAGAAACAAGATTCAAACGTCCTCTTAAGCAGAAAAAAACGGAGCAATTTTTCAAATTATAAAAAAAAATTGCAAAATTTGAGGATTTTTGTGTCCCGGACCCCCTTAATATTAATGAATATAATATATATATATATATACCGTAAGACATCTAACAGTAAGATAGCCTACTGTTGCTCTGAGGCGACGATATTCTAAAGATATTTGAATTCAGCTAGAATGACCATTACTAGTTTTACTGTTAGTAAGTGTATACTTAGTAAGTGTACTTCAATTTATTTTTTTTTAAAAAGTGGAAATCATAATTAAAAACTGAGGAAAATACCACAGCCATTAAATTTTCTAAGTTCTTACAACGTTAGAATTATTTTTTTTCCTATGAACAAGAACTGCAACATTTGTGTCCAAATTTAAAAACAAATCTTAAGCTTGCCCTAATCCAGTCATTTACCCTACATATATTTTTAAAAATCCAGCTTGTAATATTGAAAAAAAAATCTACTTTTAAGTCAGTAGTTGTTGGATATACTTCTATGATACAATACCTTTAATATTCTAATTCCATTTCCAAAACCTATGTAGCCTGAATATTTTTTTTTTGTTCGAAAAGCAGTTTGTCATTTAACCCTTAAGCATGCCCGTAGACAGTTCCCTAATAAATTTTAAAAAATCTAACTTGTAATTTTAAAATAAGTCTGTATTTTTGAGTCATTAGTTTTTTAATAGGCTTGAAGGGTTTTTTTACGTTTAATAACACAATGCCTTTAAACTTTTTAGTTCAATTTAAAATCTATTTTGCCTGAGAACTTTTTTACTTCTTATAACACTTTGGTATTCAACCCTTAAGCATGCCCGTAGCCAGTCATTTCCCAAACATTTTTTTTTTAAATCTAACTTGTAATATTAATTCAAGTCTGTATTTTTGAGTCAGTAGTTGTTCGATATGCCACACACATTATAGCACAAAATATGCTTAAAAGGTTTTAAACCTCTAACGATGCCTTTAACGTTTTTATTTCATTTTTCCAATCTATGTTTCCTGAAAACTTCTATAGCTTTTATAATACTTAGCCATTGATCCATTCAGCATGCCCGTAGCCAGTCTTTTTCCCTACATGCATTTTTCAAAATTAAACTTGTAATACATATTTAAAAAACTTCTGTACTTTTGAGTCCGTAGTTGTTAGATATGCTAAGTATTATAGCACAAAATAAGCTTAAAAGGTTTTTTTTACCTCCAATGACATAATACCTTTAACGTTTTTATTTCATTTTTTAAATCTATATTTCCTTAAAACTTTTTGAGCAATCACGATTGCTTATTGTTCTCACTTGACTGTTTTTGGCGTTCCTATGATTTTATTTTCCCGCCAGCACTCTCCGCAGCATCACCGTCGACCGGCTCCTCACGATGCTGCACCTCTAGCGAAAACCGTCTCCAGGTTTCGTCAATATCCTACATTTACACGCACCTACACACATATACATATATACACCTACAAACACATACATACATCTACACACATACACAAACACATACACACACAAACACACACACACCTAAACACTCACATACACAGAACTACCCACAGAATCATGCCTGCACACAGACACGAACACATACGCCTACACACACACATACCCCCCCCCACACACCTACACACATACACGCAACTACCCACACACTCATGCCTGCACACAGACACAAACACACATGCCTACACACATACATATACCCCTACACACAAACACACATACCCCTACACACATAGCCCCCCTCCCACACACAAACACACACGCCTACGTATGCACACACACTCGTGATTGCGAAAAACATAATTTGAATTCAAGATGACAAAATTCAAATTAATTTTTCTTTTTTTTAGTTCTTATAACACATTTTTCCATTTAACCCATAAGCATGCCCGTAGCCAGTCATTTATCCAACATAAATTTTTAAAAATCTAACTTGTAATATTAAAACAGATATGCATTTTTGAGTCAGTAGTTGTTCAATATGCCATATATATTATAGCACAAAATATGCTAAAAAGACTGACCTTTAAAAATATTTTTTTTTTTCATTTTTGAAATCCATGTTGCCTGAACAGTTTTTTAGTTCCTATAACACTTTGCCATTTCCTGAAATCAAATTTCGAAAGTCAGTTACTAAGATTAATGAAGCATAGCAGTTTTCAATTTCATGGCACCGCGCTTTCGATTTACGATCTTAAATTGGTCTTTCGTGCAATAACTGCAGCGCAATTTTCTGAGAGTAAAAGCATTTTTCATATATTTTTCTTTTCATTATATTTTTCATCGCCCAACTATAAACTGGATATTAATATCTTTTCAAGCGTTTCTGATGTGATGCAATTTTAATATTTTAATTAAAGTTCACTGTAGTCAGTAATAACATATTAACTAAAAATAATTCTCAAATTTGTAAATGATGTCAACCTTCTGTCATCGAGACAAAATGATGATTTCTCATGCATCGTAAACATAAGAACTCTGGTGCGATGAAGTAAATTGAAAATACGCTTACAATAAACTAATAGTAATTTGTATTTAAGTTATTCATATTTTCAATTGCAGTTGGTTCTCTGTTTAACGAAGCTCTTTTTAACGGCTTTCTCTGTTTTAACCTCTTTTTTACGGTCCCGTACCCTCCTCCCCCCTCCCCACTGTAGATTTTGAATAATTCCGTTTAAAGACAAATCCGTTTTTTTATGATTCCTTGAAAGTCCGTAAATAGAGAATGGAGTCGTTTCCAAAATTTTAAAAATATGTTTTTCTGAAAGAGCATGCTTAAAAATATAAGATCTGACCAGTTTTTAAATAATTTGTTCAAGTGTAATATTTTAAAAAAAATTACTTAAATCAGTGCGCTTTCATTGTTTACGTTTCTGTCGTGTGACATCACAAATGATGAAATACCATTCAATGTTGCTATTCATGGAGAAAACTATTTAATTCTCATCTTTACTCACGTGTATTGGCAACACTATGGTTGATAGCAAGCGTAGAGCACAATTTTAATTCGCTTCTTGATTATCATAACGTGGAAACGTAGTAGAAAGATACGCCAAATTGCATCATTTGTGACGTTATAAAGACCATGCTTTGTTTTCAAAATCGGACATTTTAAAAAATTAATTAAAAAATAACTGTTGGGAAAATGAAAATTTTCTTGGTCCATGTTATTTTTTTTACTCATTCTATCAATTTCAGTGACTAAAAGTAGTACTTTTGACTGAAGGAAACAACACCATTAACTGCAATTTAGTTGCTCAGTTTTAATGTAACTGGAATGACAGACAATTTAGTACATTAGAATGTTTCCAACTATGTTTTCTCAGTATGTTTTCTTCTCATGGTGTAGTATTGGGCATTAAGGAAAATTATCCCTAAGTAGATCACTGAGGATTGGACAAATTTAATGAAATTAATTTTTAATCTACATTCTACAAACACTGTAGCTACATTCATCATGTGTCACCAAACATTAAAACAGTGTTCAACACAGAATCTGTTTAAATGGGAAGAAAAATCACTTTTACTGAATTGACGAAATGTACTCTCTTTGGCCACTACTGAGGGCAAACTGGATAGTCATTACCAAATTAATGTATTTAATTGATGGATATGTTTTGATTTTTATTTATTTACTAGAAAGTCGACTGTCAAGATATGACGGGAGAAAATTGCTTCTGCATTTCGAAGAAAGAAATTGCATGTTTGATTATAGTTTGATAGTTGAAATTTTAACCCTAACTCCCATGGATTAACTCTAAACTCTAGTACAGAGCTATGGCGCGAGTTTCATTGTTGGTGACGTCAGAACGTTACTCGATTAGTGAATTGGCTATTATATATATACGAGGATTTATTTTATTGTTAAAAATTAATCTGGTTTTTTATTAATAAAAATACGAGAAATGACGGAATTAATAGAGGAATAACTGGTAAAACAAATTAATGCATTTAACTACTTATTATATTTACCAACGTCGGGTACGAGCGAAAGTTAGTGACAAATTTGCATATGCCCGTGTGTTGCACTGAAGATTTTATATCTCTCGTCATTTTATCTCTTATTCCCCCGTCTAAGATCCAATCTAAGAAAAATAAGTAGTCCAGGTTGAAATTAAACTTATTTACCACAAATGCTACAAATATGCAGCATGTTTAGTATATAAAGAAATTGATGCTTTTTGATATTTAGTTGCTAGAAATTTATTGCTTATTGTCACCTCAAAGCAACAATAGGATATATTACTGTTATACCCATGATTAGGTGTCTTACTGTTGTTCTGAGGCGACAATGATTTTCTTTTCATTTTTATTAAACTCTTCTATTTCATAAAAATACCAAGCGCAAAAGAATTAATTAGAAAATGTTACGTCATATTACGCAACTTTCGTTAAGGAAAAAAAACATTTAGAAATATCTTACATCACTCTGACATCAAAACTTTAAGACATTTCGACACAGCTGGTTTGTTCTTAAATTTCCTCCATGTACGAAATATTATATCTGATCACTTGAAGCAAAAGATTTAGGTAAGCGAATTCGAAAAACATTTCCCTTTGTTACGTTTCCATACGCTCATAATAGCAATTTGTCGAAGACGTTTTAAACAATTTTGCAGATATGTTCATTTCGAACGTAAATCCTTTTGTCCAACTTTTGAATGCAGGGGGAAAATTGAAGTTTAAGCCTCATAAAGCACCGAAATTGCTCTTTAATGTGAAAGAACAATAAAATCTTTGTTTGTGGGTAGCAACGGAAACGAAATGAAAAGCTACGTGTATTCTTTCTGCGAAACAATAACTGAAGAGAATTGTTTTAAAATGCGAATGCTCTTTATGGTTGAATGAATTATTTCAATTTAAAACTTCAGTAAATAACATGGATCTTTGTTTTCTTAGTTTCCCAATGTAGTACGCAATCAAAATATCTGCTGGTCTAAGTTCCTTGGGAGACAATTTTCTCAATAACAGGAAATTGTATTTTAAAGTTTCTAATTTAGATTACATTTTGAGGTTCAATTATTTCTTAATATATACATGGGTATGAATAAACAGGGGAGAATTAGAAGGAATTGGACAATTGCATTTATCCAAGAAAAAAAGAAAGAAAACATAAATCTAGCTGGTCCATTAGGTTGCTGCAGTTTTAAGGAATTGCTTCATTCTGATCTGTTACATCTACTCTCTGGACAATTTTAAACATTGTTTTTTCCATATGAATGCACTTGTCTCCTCCCCCCTCACCCTTCTTCCAAACTCTCCTCTACCCTAATTTTCTTGAAATTGTGTTTTTTAAATCGTTTTAATTTTTTAAAAAACTTCTTATGAGGGGGATGCTTAAATATTACAGCATTTTAGTGAACTATTGGACCACTGTTTTTTACTCCCTTGTAGGGGAAACCTGGGCAACGTGAATACCTTAAGCTTTTCTTGATTATTGTCGTTTAGTTATTACTTTGGAAATTGAAAAAAATGCTTATAATCATTCTTCATTTAATGAACTTACGTAATTCAGTAACAGTTGTCATTAATATTAATTACACTATTAGATATAAGGCCAGTTTTGTACAATAGCATAAATATCCACTTTGCCCAACACCCCGGGTAAAGTGGATTCGGTACCAGGGCAAAGCGAACACCGACATTATTTGCCATAAAACTAAACATTAAAAATAAAATAACCATCGAAAACTAAAGGAACATATCCGAAAAACATTTTTTTCCTACAATGCTAATTATTGTAGTTATTACATGTAAAGAAATTGAATTTAAAAATGAAATAAACGTCGAAAATTAAAAGAGCATATTAAAAAAAAAAAATTTTCTACAATACTAATTATTGTAGTTATTAAAAAAAGAAATAGAACTTAAAAATAAAATAAGCATCGAAAATTAAAGGCTCATATTAAAAAACGTTTTTTATAATACTAATTATTATAACAAACAGAGAAATTAAACTAAAAAAAGTCAATGTCCAAAATTTCAGAGCATATTAAAAACAAAAAACATTTTTCTGCTACAATATTAATCATTGTAGTTATCACAAAGAAAATCATTACTATTTTCGAATGCTGAACACTTTTTATGACACCACTGAGTACAAATACACATTGTATTCATTGGTCGATCATCTTTTTCAATGAAAATTTCATCACAGAAAATGCACCTTACATCATCAAATTTCTTTACTCCCTTCTTCTTATCATTCTCTTATGCAGTCCTATGTATTATACCATAGATCTTTTTAGTAGTGGTTTTTTTAAAGAAGCTTTAGTCGAAACATCATCCAGTTACTTCATGACAGTCTTTTTTGATTTTTAAAATTTTTGTTTTTGATTGTCCTTTACTGGAGTACTTCTCA
Source organism: Uloborus diversus (assembly GCF_026930045.1). Lineage (NCBI taxonomy): Eukaryota > Metazoa > Arthropoda > Arachnida > Araneae > Uloboridae > Uloborus > Uloborus diversus. The sequence goes on along the minus strand of NC_072736.1, from coordinate 17,787,840 downwards.
GGATCGTAGAACTCTGTAGCTTTAGCTTACGTGTTGTTATAGTTTTAGCAGGCTGAGACATAGGCTGTAAAACTGAAGGACTGTAGTACTTCTTAGCACATGTAGTAGTTCTTAGCACATCCAGGTTTGGGTGAAGCGGCGGGAACATCTTTGCCTTGGACTTATTCTGTTGTTTCAGGTCCCATGGGAGTATGAGGACGGTCTTCAATGGTAGCATTGTCTTGAGGTCTTAAAATTAAAGGACTTCCAGGTTCGTATGAAGTTACTTGTCACGACCGGGCATAGTGAATATGGTATCCACTTTGCCCAATCCGCATTGCCCTTTAGGTAAATTTTTGAGGTTACTAAAAACTACTAAAAAATCAGAGCATCTAAACTCGTCGTCTACGGATAGTTGAAAGCTACATAATCGTGCATCAAATCCTAGTCATAACTAAGAACATGTAACAAATAGTATTAAAGTTATAGATGAAACACTAACCTCTGTAAACTAATATTGTTTTCTCCGAAAGATACTTTGTTCGGTCACTTGCGTCTCGTGACGCGAACTCGTACCGACGTGTATGCCGCACACGGAGCGGCAACAGGCGACCGTTGCTATGACAATACAGTTGCCGGCCAACTAATTATTTGGGAGTTATAGGCAAAATTCGCTTTTCCCGGGGTATCCACTTTAGCCGGGTTTCCCCTACTCAATGAAGGAACTATCGTAATCGGAAAAATGTTTTGTTCAAGTTTCGGCCTACTTTTCCATTTTACGCAACATCTATTGAAAGTTGACGTGTTTTCGGGTACAATTGTACGTGTTCATGTACGGAATACTGAAGTATCAGGTTTGACCATAACCGAGTTAGTTATTAATTTCCTTCTGAAGCCTGTACGTGGGTTCACATGTTCATATATCGTCGCCTCAGAGCAACTGTAAAATATCTAATCCGAGGAGTAACACTAAGATCTCTTACTGTTGCTCAGATATGTATATTTGGGTGGAAAAAATCAAAATCTGATAAACGTTAAATAATAATGCGGAAAAGTTACCTTTTGTAGAGATATTTAGTCATGCAAAACGATTTCGACAGAAAAAAAATATCATGAGGGTTCACCCGCGCCTTGAAGTTGACCATTATTGCATAAAACGTGGAAAAAATTACAATAATTTCATAATAAAAATTTGATAAATTTGGTGAAATGTCGCTTAAGAGTAGGCTTTTTGTGTAAATTACACACCGCATGTAATTATTTCAGTAATTAATTATATTTTAAATTTCCACACATGCTTTGAAATTGACGAATATAGCATCAAAACTGAATAACATCGTGATGTTCCGTACATTGAGGAAAAAGTATTAGAAGTTATTATTTGTAAAAAATTGTTTCCATATTAATTAATTTTTACATAGATACGGAAAAAAAAGGTAATACAAGCAGTTCTTACATAGTAAAAAAAAAAGATAATTCTCCACTTAGTCAATAACTTTAGCTCAAAAAGAAAAATTTGCCCGATTGAGAACAAGGGTGTGACACTCCTCGAGTCATACCTCGAAACAAAAGAAGTTGCTGAATAAATTTTAAGTATTTTTGAGTTCTCAAACTGTAACTACATTTCACACTATAAAGCATAGTTTGGCTAGCGAGTCGGACTTATTATCTTGACTCCAAACAATGTTTGGCCTTGGTGATTCAGGGGTAATATTTATAGATTCTAATCTGACTCTAAGAAATCCATCTCTCTTGGGTTAGACGACCAACTGTGGTTGACGCTTCTTTGTCTAATTTTACGCATCGACTCATTGTTTTAGTATAACGTTAGGTTTTATAAAGCATACAATTCAATAGCTGCGCCATCAAGTACCATTTCTTTCAATGTTTTATCTGAAATTCCAACTTTACGTGGAGGATCCGAGTTTTCTACACCCACCTATCAATGAGCTGAAGTTAGTCTTTCGGCATCGAAATTGAAATCTGGAATTACAAATTTTTTTTATCCTACCGAATTTCTTAACTTTGCCATCGTACTCCGACGGAAACCATGTTCTAAGATGACGTTTTCATCGTCAACAATACCGCAGTTCTGTACAGTGGTTACTTTGAGAATCTAAAAAATATTACACCGGAGAATGCAAAAGATCGTCCTCAGACATCTTGATTTGTGTCGGATTACGACGACAAATTCGAAGAATTCGACTGGACATTGAAAATTTTCAATTTCAGATTTCAGTTTCGAAGCTGAGACATTGTTCTCATCGATAAGCAAAAGTGGGAAAACTTAGCTCCACCTTTCCAAAATGGGAATTTCTGATAAAACTTTGAAAGAAATGGTGCTTGAGGGCGTACCAACTGAATTTTATGGTTTTCAAAACCTCACATGTGATACTAAAGCAGTGAGACAATAGGTAAAATTGTATAAAGATGAGCTAGCTACAGTTTAATCAAGAGTTTATTCAAGAAACTGTTTAGACAAAGACTTGATTCGAGTCAATTTTAAATCCAGAAATACGCCACAATTTAACACTAAGACCGAAAATTGGCAGGAGTGAAATAGTTCAACTCGTACGCCAAACTATGTTTTATAGTAACCAATGTAATTAAAGTTTCGATGCTCAAAAATATTAAAATTTATTTAGCAACTTCCTTTGTTTCAAGGTGTGACTTATGTCGGTTTTTCAAGCTACATTTACATTTTCATATTTTTACACTTAACTATTGTTCCCTATCAGGCAAATTTTACTTTTTGAGCTATAGCTATTGACTAAGTGGAGAATTATCTTTCTTTTACTGAATAAGAAATGCTTGAATTACTTATATTTTTCTGTATTTATGTAAGAATTAATTAATATGGAAGCAAATTTTTACAAATAATAGCGTCTAATACTTTTTCTTCAACGTAAGGGGGATCACGATGTTATTCAGATTTGACGCTATGATCGTCAAATTCAAAGCATGTGTGGAACTTTAAAATATAGTTAATTATTGAAAGAATCACATGCGGATTGTAATCTATACAAAAAGCCTACTCTTAAGTGATATTACTCAAAATTTATCAAATTTTTATTTTTGATGAAATTATTGTAACGTTTTTTTCACTTTTTATGCAATAGTGGCATAAGGGCTTCAAGACACGGGCGAACCCTCAAGACATTTTTTTTCTGCTGAAATCGTTTTGCATGTCTTTGCAAAAGGCAACTTTTCCGCACTATTATTTAACGTTTATCAGATTTTGATTTTTTTCACGTCACCCTAATGTGTATGGTGACCACTTGGCAATGTTTCGACTAATTTTGTTTTCAATTTGGCAATATATCATCAAGTTGATGACTGCATTGCGATACCAAAAGTCAGTGTCAGTTAGAAAATATTGCGATATTTTGCGTAATTTCCGAAGATCCATTGTTTAAATTTCTGCTTACTCTAAGCCATTATTATATTGTACTTTTTTTACTTTTACGTATTCGATTTAGTTTTTGTTGTTGTATTTTCAGTTCTCAAACATAAACAGCAAAATAAAATTCATTTTAAAGTGTTGTTTTCAATATTTAACATATTTTTATGTGTTCAGGAAAGCGTATGAACAATTTATATTCAGAAATACTATTTCTAACTTGCGTATGAGAATACACGCATCCACTATTTTGAATTACTAAAATTTCATCGATTATTTAACAGACTGAAAATTAAGTAGTGGCGTGTTTGTATGGAAGCCCAGTGGCTCAGTGGTAGCGCTTCGCGGACACAATATGGAAAAACCGTATTAACATGGATCAAGGAAGGCTAAAAACTTTTGTAAATAAGTCACTGGACAAGCAGCGACAGTCAGACAAAGAATATTAATATTGTTTAGAATACGATAACAAACATATTAATAAGGCACCTGGACGACAAAAATTCTGCTCATGCGTTGGTATACAGAATTTGTTAGAAATGCTATAAAACATTTGAAAGTTTTTAAATCTGTATTACCATTCAAATCCTCTAATAGCACAATCGTAGACACATTTCACTAAATGCAACAGTAAACAAAATACACTATTATTTTAAATGTAACGCACAAGCAGATCAAGCAGCAGAGCAACAGTGTAACAAAATAAGTCATCCTTTTTCTAAAAATACCAATAAAGCCACTTCCCAGTCCTCTTTGATCATGAAGAGAAATACTGACTGAAATATCACAAGAAAAAACCCGTCAGGATGCTGCAAGAGCCTTTATGTCAACATTTGCCTTAAACCTACTTCCTTACTGATTTAAAGCACTCCAAGATGATTCCTTTTTTGTTTTCAAAGGATAAAAACTGAGCGTATGTACCTATGTATCTATGCATGTATCTACGTATTTATGTCTAAGCTTCTTCTCCCGAACGGCAGTGAACTGACCATCGAACCAGGTATCGATGGATTCTTTATCTTCTCGTCTTTATGTTTGGCTATTTAACATAATCCTCCGATAATAATTAGCAGAGATATCAATTAAAAACTGTTAATTATAACACTTGGATTTCGACATAAAATTCCTATTTTTCGAAGACTTTCCTCCATTCAAATTATTATTCAGTGCTTCATCTCAACTTTCCGCAACAATGCTTTTATTAAAATGTATAGCGGTGACGAAAATCATTGAGATGAAAGATCTGTTGCCATTTTTTTCTCGAATATGAACATGTAAAATTCTTGTTTTTGTTTTGAGGCTTTTCCTGTAATCACAGGGGATTTAAAATGTTTACTTTTTGGGGTTTTTTCCGCAAACTGCCGCAAAATTTCACGGGCGACGCAGCTAGTTTAATTACAAAAATCTATATTCGTCAAAGTCCCCGTTTACCTGTATTCATGTATTTAACACCGTTAAATGATATTACAACATCAGATCTTCTGTATGCGATCAAAAGTGATATATTTTTTTTTTTTACGTAAGCATGCTGTAAAACCTCTCTAAGATAACCAGTGCGTTTTACTCAAAAGAAGCGAAGAAGCGATTTGAGGCGTAAATTTTTGATCATGAATTCAATTGAATAAGAATCGCTACCGATGCATAGACGTGATTATCGTATTTAAAATGCGAATGTAACGAATTTCTTATTACTGTTTGACCACGGATTGTATGGAATTGGCAAACATCCAGTTGAGGCTACTCCATCTGAAGTAGGGGAAAATGCTTAATTTAGAAACTAACATACATCTGCAAAATCTGACATCCCTGAAAACTAATAGATGCTTCCATTTCCGCGTGTAAACCGGATGTTTGCCTTTCCATACAATCCGTGGTTAGACAGTACACGAGTATTAAATGTAAAATAACCAAAAATTGGTAGTTTTTTAAAAAAAATAATGAAGTTGCTAATGCACGAGTATTATATGGGCTTGATAAATAAATCAAATTGATTGAATCTTATATAAAGAAAAACTGAGCCTAAGTACTATCTATCTATCAATCAATCTATCTATCTATCTATGTCCGAGTTACTTCTTCCGAACGCCAGTAAACTGACCATCGAACCATATATCGATGGATTCGTAATTCTCCCTTCTTTACGTTTGACTTTTTAACACAATCTTAAGATAATAATTAGTGGAGATATGAATTAAAACTATTAATTATGGTACTTTGATTTCGGCATAAAATCCCTATTTTTCGAAGGCCTTCTCTATTCAAATTATTATTCAGTGCTTCATCTCAGCTTTACGTAACAATTTTGAGAAGAAAGATCTGCTGCCATTTCTCGAATATGAACAAATAAAAATCTGGCTTTTGATTTGGGGCTTTTCCTGTAATCGGGGGATTTAAAATGTTTCCTTTTTGGTTATTTTTCCGCAGTCCTCCGCCAAATTTTACTGATTTTTTTTTTTTTTTTTGTTTAAGCCTGATTGTTGAACACGCGTTACTTGACCTAACTTTTATTTACGAGGTAGACCGTGCAAAGCTGGGAGACGCTTTTAAAATTTGACAGTATAAATAATTGCTGGTTTAACGATCGACTATTAACTTTAGCAGGAAAAGCTACAAACACGATCCTATCTTTTTTTTACGAATAAACTACATACTTTTTTTCGCAGGCAACTTTTTGTCTTTTACGAAAATAAGACTTTTATTGATTTTTTTACAGTAAATTGCGCAAATGATGACAAAGAAGTAATAAAAAAATCTGGGAATTAAGAAGTAAAAACAAAAATATTGAAATTTCTGGACTTTTTTTTTTCTTTTAAGTTTTCCAAGAGGGTAGCTGTACAATGAAAAATGCTGTTTAAATTGAATAATTTAACAAATTACAGTAAAATAAATGGGAATATAAACTGCCAATTAAGATCAGTATCGTAAAAATTGAATGGATAATATTTAAAAAGTGAATTCAGTATATGCTTAAAGTCATAAACTGACTTCACTGTGATATGAAAAAAAAAAAAAAAAAGATCGTATTCCCTTTTTTGCCTTGAAACTCTGCATAAACCATACAGTTAGTTCCTATTTTATGATTGATTATCTAAAATGTTTTCTGAAACCAAGCGGCTATGCGACTCCACACCCCAGAAAACGTTGCCTTGATAAACTCAGACATTTGAAAAAATAAGAAACTTATGAGGTTTCTTTCGGCTATGAGAAAAAATTAAACGATGTGATTTTGCTCACTATGCATTAAACATGAGAGTGAGAAACTAAATATCTTCTTGACAGGAATAAAACCCCATAATTAAATAAATTGAATTCCATTTGGCTCTTTTTAAAATAATTTCCGTGGCGTAAATATCTAAAAGTATATGTAGCTAAATGCATCGAAATTAACCCTAAAAATTTAAAATCGATATCAGTTCATTCAGACGAGTAAAAATACCCATAGATATCCTTCTCAGAAAACGAAAAAAAAAATAAATAAATAAACAAATAAAGGAAATATCTTGCAACACTAAAATTTTTTTCCACCTGTTGTCAACAGTTTTTTCATTATCAGTTGCAGTTACAGTGGTAAAATTTACATGTTTAACATTTTCCCTTGAATATTTAATTTCTTCTGTTCCTTCAACTTTGTTAACATACCTTTCGCATCCCGGCAAAGAAAGTGACATGACCCAAAAATACAGCATTAGAGGGGAAAAAAAGGTGTTACAGAATAGCAGTTTTAAGATATTTAAATTTTACAATATGCGCAAAAACATTATTATGTAATGTTTAGAGGGTAGCTTTTGTTGTCTGAACTAATAATTTATACTTAAAGGTCGAAATTTTTTCTTCTTATGAGGTTGTTTCCGAAATTTTAAAAATATTTTTTTTTGAAAGAGCGTGTTTAAAAACATTGTAGTTAACCATTTCTTAAAGAATTCGACGAAGTTTATTATTTTTAAACATATATTTAATCGGTGCGCAGATTGAAATTCATTTTTTACTCTTCTGCACATGACATCAAAAGTGATGAAATGTCATTTACTGATGCCCTTAGTACACATCATAACCTGGCTACGCGGATGACATTCAAAGCGTATACATTTAGCGCGGCAATGGAATAGCGCGCCAAAGTACATCATTTGTCACGTCATAAAGACCACGTCTTATTTCCAAAACCGGATATTTAAAAAAAATAATGATACGTCACTATTAATTTTTTCGTTTTTACGCCATCACGCTCCAGTTACTTTGTGCGAGTTTTGTAGCAAGAAGGAGCTTTAAATTTAGACCTTGAATCAATAGCTAGAACGTTTTTTCAAAATTTTGAGTTATATCACTTTCCTTTTCGGGAATGCGATTTGTGTGCGTGCGCGTGGACAAAGATGACAAACATTTTGTGGTGAAAACTGCTCCTACTTTATAAAAAGACGAGCTGATGTGTGCATCACATGACTTCCTTTTACTCCAATTAAATGTCATTTCCCCATTATTGGTAGTTTTAATGCGATTCAATTGTTTACTCTCTAAATATCACCAACCGTTGCCAAATTGAAACCAAATTTAAAATTTAAAAAAAGTCACCAAATTTGTCTTTAAGTTGGCGACAAAATTTGGTGACCAAAAGACTGGCGATATATCGCCAAATGTTCGACAAATTATAACACCACTTGAGTTTACATCGAAATTAACAATGATTTGCCCCCACAAGGCGGCAAAAGACCCCCTTAGTAACATCTGAATGCAATCAAAAGAGAAGGTGCACAACTAGGCCCCACTAGGAGTCTACGTGCCAAATTTCAACTTTCTAGGACATACCGTTTATGAGATATGCGAGATACATACACACACACACACACATACACACGTACGCACATACACACATACGTACGTACATACGGACGTCACGAGAAAATTCGTGGTAATTAACTCGGGGGTCAACAAAATGGATATTTCGGGTGTCTGTAGGTTCCTAGGCATATATCCACGTGTGGTCGGGTCGAAAAAAAAACTTAACATTCATTCGAGGGTGAGAAAAATGAAAATGAAGGCCGATTTTTGAGTGAAAAATTTTCCGCGAGTACCATACTTCCTTTTTTGTAAAAGGAAGTAAAAAACGAGGATCTCTATGTTTCCAACACCGAACTTTGTTTTTTTTATCTCCCCACTAGATAAAGCTCTACTAGAAGTACAAAAAGCTTTAAAACTTTTTCATACGGAAATAGCTCTTTTAAAGAAATATATATCTTCTTTCCCGGCACATCATTAGAAGTAACAGATTGCTCATTAACTGCTTTTGAAAAGAAATCAGCTTCCGAACATCTTGTTTGCTCATTAGGTTGAGCGATTTTATTTACTGGTGGGTTCTTGTAAGACTTGTTAGATTCTTCTGCTTTTCGAATAAAACGTCTGTAAATTGTTACCATCGGTGGCGGTGGGAATAATCGAATTTGAGTTAACTCAAAAATAGAAAATATAACCAAGAAATATAAGCGTTATATTTAACTGGAAAATCACCCGTAGTGGTATGACGGGTGAAATCTGCTTCAATATTTGAACGAAACAATTGAATGTTTGTTAATCTATATATATATATAAATGAATGTTTGTCTGTATGTCATCCATGAACTCAAAAACTACCCGACAGATTTGGCTGAAACTTTCACCGTTTGTTATTTTTGGTACTGGGAATGTTTATAGACCAGTTCGAAAAAAATCCGATCGATAGTTACTTTTTTATTCCAATTTAAGTCACGATCCATTGGATAAATACGAATAAAATTATCGGCTGCAGAAATTAATTCGCGTGAAAGATCTCATTGATAAGAAGTTAGCTGTTGCCACTTTCCTTGAGTTTGAACAAATAAATTCTTTCTTTTTTGTTTTATGGCTTTTTATGCAACGAGGGGATTTAAAACTTTTTCTATTTGATATTTTTAGCGATTGATTATCTTGCAAACTGCGTGAGTGCAAAATTTGAGTATAGTCACGGCTTCACTTGATACCTGGACCGATTATTATGAAAATTGCTATATATATGTATTTTTCCACGGAGAAGGTGCATAATATGCTCATTGAAGCCACTCGCCACCAGCTGACACTGCAGAGTAGCAACTTCTGCCCCGTTCAACCGATTGTCATGAAAATCAGTATAATGATGTATTTTTTTGTTGGCGTAGCAACGCGCGTCGGGTACAGCTAGTACAGTGAAACCTTCGAATAGCGGACAGTCAAGGGACTAGAAGTTTTGTCCGTTATTGGGAGGTGTCCGCTATTAGGAGGAACTATTTAATTTACCTTTTTCAAAATGGGCTGTTGTTACCTTTGTAGAACACAATCGAAACAATTGCGAAAGGTTTGCTACATTTTACGTCAAGTGTAATTAATCTGTTTTTTCTTAATAAAGGTCTACTGACAGCACACACTTGTCTTAAAAAGCATTTAATCAATTAAAGTAATCAGTTAAAACAGTTTGACATCTCTTTTTTGTATTACCAACGGCGGCGATTCGGCGGCGCAACCCCCCCTCCCCCCCTCCACACTTTTTACTGTTAATTTATTTATTTTATCTCAAGTATCACTATTGCATGATTGACAGTTGGCAATATGACCTTGAATATGGGCAAATCTTTTTCATGTCTAAAAATTAAACAACCCAACGAAACCACGGCGCTATAAAGCCGTCTACTTACGGCGCCGGTCTGCTCAATTGCATCTCCCGAGAGCCCCAGTTACAAAAACCGCCCAGTTTCCTCTTTTTTATCTTAACTTTTGAATAGTTATTGTGTACAAAATTCGTTAAAATCTTAAGAAAAACGAACGTTAATTGTTAGACTGACATCAGTTTTCACTTATCTGCTTCAATACTCTCAAAACTAGCCGTTACAAAATTATGACTTTTTTTTTTTCTTTTTTGCTGCCCCAAAAAGTACCATGCCTTTTAGTTCTTTTTTTTTTCTGCTCCCAACTTTTAAGCCCCAATTGCTGCCTCTGCCAATTACCACCCTTTTAATTCCAAGAAACAGTGATAAGAAATGGGGGGGGGGGGGGGGGTGGAATATCAGTTGTGGAGGATGAAAAGTTTTGTAAGGCAAGCAGTTACTAAGATATTCTGTGAAAAGAAAAAAAAACGGAAGTACTACGATGGCAAGGGAAATTTTTTGTGAAATAACTCCGTTATTCGGAGTGTCCGTTATTCAGAGTGAATTACATGAATGGCCTATATTGAGGGACTGGGACTTGCAAAAATGTCCGTTAATTAGAGGTGTCCGTTATTCGGGAGTGTCCGTTAAGTGAGGTTTCACTATATTTTTATAATTTACATTTTAACCCTAACTCCTGTAGATGAATCCTAAACTCCAGTAGATAGCGTTCATTGTTGACCACTTTTTCATTTCTTCCTTCCCCTGAAATGACAGTATTACCAGTAAAACAGTTAAGTTACCTGATCTAGTTCAGCCTCGTCAAAACAAAGCATTTCCTTGCATATTACACCTTACCCCAAAACACACATTACGTCAGGATTGTTACTCGATAATTCGTTACTATATATAGGAAGATATACTTTTGACTGTTCAGTAATGGTTTGGGATTTAAGAGGGTTCTTTTAGAAGTATCGGAGCTTTTTTTGTGTGTGTAAAAACCTAACGGATATGATAATCAAGCGCGCTTGCATGAGATAACTTTGAACTTTTATGTGCACCCGTAATTTTGTCACGTCTCTCAATACCGTTAGTTGCTGGCGAACAAAGTTTGACTGACGTAAAGTGCAGTGCCTTCGTCGGATATTTTAATTTCAGGTGAAATGACGAAACTGAAGCAGCACTAATTTTTCTTTCTCCTTTTCTATCTGGGGAACAACCCAAGGTCCCAAGATGTCATATCAGGAGAGATATTGAACTACAAATGTTAGGGTTTTCGTCCAAAACCTCGAAATCAAGTGCGAGAAACTGTCACCGAAAACTATTTGCATATGTCGAATGTTTTTTTGTGCTTGTCCCCCAGTTTGTAGCAAAATTTTACTTTAGTCGTTGCACCATTTTTGTGGAAATGCAACAATAGGACGAAAGCATTACACAACAACTCAGTCAAACTCTGTTTGCCAGCGAATGAAGGTATTGACAAAGAGGAAAAAAATTAAGTGCGCACAAATATTCAAGGTCAGCTCATGCACGGGAGCTTGATTCATAGACATCTGCTATTCATCTGAAAAGGTACATTTCTAACAGTCCTCGTTTTTTTAAATGTTTGCATTTCACATTTTTAAATAAGAAGTATAGTTCAAGGAGGGACACCTCGACACTGAGAATACTTTGCCATGCATAAGAACACCCATTAGAATCGTACATTAATCTCTCAATTACAATAACACAACAGAGTTATTCATCTTTGTAAATTAAACCTCTTGAAAATTCAAAGCTAGAGCAATAAAATAACAATTTAAAGTCTATTTCGTTAATTATTCGAATTTTACAAAGCTTAATATTAACAGTGATGGCGGTAAACAAGATTGACGGTATTAGATACTATATTTCTTTCTGATTTCCAATTAACTGACTAGTAAGATCAGGCCTTTGGCTTTCATAATTTAAAATGTACCTAAATTGTTTATGGTATTTTCAAGTCAGATCAAATGCTGACAGTGTTATACTAATACACAAAAAATATTTCATGAGAAAAAAATAAATCCTGGATTTGTATTTTTATTATCGATTTACTTTAGCTTTATTTAGCTAGCTTGCCTATTTAGTTTTCGTCGAAAATAAAGCACGAAAAAAAAAAGTCGAGTTAAAGCATTTCCCTACCATTAGTATCAAATCCACAGCGCGTTTCTTCAAACATTTCAGAAAGACTTTTCCACAGATACTGCGCTTTAGTTTTCTACATCAATGTATTTCAGCTATTACAAATTTATGTACCCAAATTCGTTTATCATAAGGTGTCAAAAAAAAAGAAAAGAAAAAAAAGAAAAAAGAAAAAACAGATTTAAAATTAATTTGAATTTTGACCTCTTGAATTCAAATTATGTTTTTCGCAATCACGAGTGTGCGTGTGTGTGTATGTGTTTGTGTATGTGTTTGTGTATGTGTGTGTAGGTGTATGTATGTGTGTGTATGTGTTTGTGTATGTGTGTGTAGGTGTATGTATGTGTGTGTGTATGTGTATGTAGGCATGTGTGTTTATGTGTATGTGGGGGGGGGGGCTGTTTGTGTGTAGGCATCTGTGTATGTGTCTGTGCGCAGGTATGAGTGTGTGGGTAGTTGTGTGTGGTGGGGAATGTGTATGTGTGTAGGCATATGTGTTTGTGTCTGTGTGCAGGTATGAGTGTGTGGGTAGTTGTGTGTGTGAGTGTTTGTGTGTGGTGGAGAATGTGTATGTGTATAGGCATATATGTTTGTGTCTGTGTGCAGGCATGAGTGTGATGAGTGTGTGGGAAGTTATGTGTAGGCATATATGTTTGTGTCTGTGTGCAGGCATGAGTGTGATGAGTGTGTGGGTAGTTGTGTTTATGTAGGCATGTGTGTTTATGTGTGTGTGTGGGGGGGTGCTTGTGTGATGGCATGTTTGTTTGTGTCTGTGTGCAGGTATGAGTGTGTGGGTAGTTGTGTGTGTGAGTGTTTGTGTGTGGTGGAGAATGTGTATGTGTGTAGGCATATATGTTTGTGTCTGTGTGCAGGCATGAGTGTGATGAGTGTGTGGGAAGTTATGTGTAGGCATATATGTTTGTGTCTGTGTGCAGGCATAAGTGTGATGAGTGTGTGGGTAGTTATGTGTAGGCATGAGTGTGATGAGTGTGTGGGTAGTTGTGTGTAGGCATGAGTGTGATGAGTGTGTGGGTAGTTGTGTGTAGGTGTGTGTGTATGTGTAGGTGTTTGTATGTATGTGTAAGTTTCTGTATGTATGCGTGTGTGTGTATGTATGTGTTTGAGTGTGTGTTTGTGTATGTGTGTAGGTGCATGTATTTGTGTGTGCGCGCGTGTGTGTGTAGTTGTGTATGTATGCGCATGTGTGTAGCACATGGATGCAACCTGGAGACTGTTTTCGTTGTAGGAGCAGCATTGTGAGGAGCCGGTTGACGGTGATGCTGCAGAGGTTGCTGGCGGGAAAATAAAATGTAGCACGTCAAAACAGTCAAGTGAGAACAATAAGCAATCATGATTGCTCAAAAAAAAAAAAAAAAAAAAAAAAAAAAAAAAAAAAAAAACACCTTCATTAGCTACTTATATGCCTTTGGAAAAAATATATCTATTGAATAATGAGTGTAGTGTAGAGGTAAGAAAGAAGTTTTTTATATTAATTTTTCTTTTTTTCTATCCTTTCTCTGTTTTTTTTTTGTGTGTGATTTGTTGTAATTCTTATGAAAGGAAGTGAAGTAAATTTCTGCAATATGAAGTACCAATACATTTTAAACTGTGTTTTCTTTAAAAAAAAAATGTTTGAGAATATCAATGCGTATTCATCATATACATACGAGTACATAGCTCCTTAAACCATCATTGCCATTGTTTAAATATCGTTCCTTTGAATGCTATTTCAATATTCTTAAGCTTTTGTTGCATAGCACTGAATACGCTTTTAATTTCAGTAATTTGTAGTTTGACTCCGTCTTTTGTTCCGGATACATTTTAATCACTGTCGTAATTCTAAACATTTGTAATTGCAGATAGCAGATGCTCTTCGTTTAAGTATAGATTCTTTTGTCTCATTTACTGTCTCATTTTTACCCTTCTGAAATATTTTTCAGCATTTAGAACAATTATGTCATTGTTTGAAATCTCTGAGAGTGCGTCTAAAGAAACATTATGTGCTCTTAAGATTCTTTTGAAATTGAAACAAAGAAGAATATTGTTTTATTTCAGATATTAACGCTTTCCTAACATTTGAAACTGCAATTGACTTTTTTGTTCGTTTCAAAAGAAACTTCTGCAGCTAAGCTCTTTTTTGTCTCAAATGAGTGCTGTAATTAAAACTTCAGCAACTTTAAAAATGTTTTAGTACTGAAAATAATGGTGTAAAGTCACGTGACAGACAAGTATAAACGTAAGCGTAAAAACTGCAAAATTGCACTCTAACAGAATTAGGTGGTTATATTTGTTGTTGTTACAAGTAGTTGATATATTTGTTGTTGAAAATTTGATTATTTCCGCTGTCAAATTTTTAACTTTTTCAAAAAAAATAAACGAGTTGATGTGTGCATCACATGACTTCGTTTTACACCAATTCAAAGTGTTTTCTCCATTATTGGAAACGTGATTCAATAATTAACTCTCTAAATATCAACAACAATGGCCGAATTGAAACCAGATTTTTAAAAAAAGCTAAATTTGTCGCCAAATTGGTGACAAAATTTGGCGACTAAAAGCTTGGCGATATATTTCCAAACGTTTGCATAAATTACAACACCACTTGACCATGCATTGAAATTAACATTGATTTCCCACCAAAAAGGTGTAAAAGACCCCCTTTGGAACATCCGAATGCAACCAAAAAGGAAGGTGCGCAACTAGACTCCACTAGGAATCTACATACCAAATTTCAACTTTCTAGGACATGCCGTTCTTGAGTTATGCGACATACATACGCACATACATACATACGTAAATACGAACGTCACGAAAAAAGTCGTTGTAACTAACTCGGGGAATGTCAAAATAAATAGTTCGGATTTTTATACGTTCTTAGGCACTCTTACCCGCGTGTGGTCGGATTGAAAAAAAAAAAAAAAAACTAGTATGTTGTGGCCATCACGAAACTTTCTTCTATATTTTTCTTTTTTTTCTGATCCCTCCCCATGCTTGACGAGGAAGCAATATTCCCAACAAAAACCAAATTACACATGAAAAAACTTGACGACTATCCCAATGTCTGCATTATTGCTAAAGCAAAGCAAAGAGCGAAAATTGAAAGTTATTTTAAAAGCCTTGCTTGAATTAATTACAAATATTTTATTTGTTAACAAACATAAGATGGCAACAGTTAAAAATTTTAAATCATTGAGATAATATTTCCGATCATTTCCATACAATTAAAATCACGAGAAATACGCAGACGACAATCTATTACGATTTATCTTTCTTATTGTTGCATTAATAAAGCTATTTTTATTCGCAAAAAAAAAAAAAAAAAAAAAATCAACACCTCTTGGAGCGATTGGCGTCAAAATTGAACCAAAGCCTGTTTACGTATGGATTCACATATATTCCAAATTTCAACCAGAACGTAGCATTACTTCTTGAGATAGGGTACTCACAATGGAAAAAAAGAACGGGCGATTGCGCTACCCCCTTTTTAGCTGTTGACACAAAAATAAAATCAGTTCTTATACCCACTAAGGGCTACTTGCCGATAAATTTTTCTTTCATTCCGTTCATCATTTCTTGAGATACAGCAGTCACAATTGACGACAAAAAACGTTCTATAGCTCAACCCCCGTTTGAGTTATTGACACGAAAATTGAATCAGCACCTGTTCCTGTTAATACCAACATATGGACCAAATTTTGTTTGATTCCGCCAGTAACTTCCTGAGGAATAGCAAGCACGCGTAAATCGAAAAACGTCCCATTGCTCCACCCCCCTTGGAGGAATTCGCGCCAAAAACTAATGGGCACAAGTTCACATAGGGGCACATATGTGTACTAAATTTCGTTCGATTTCATGCGGTAGTTTTTGTTGTAGAGCGGCCACAAAAAACTGGTCACACACAGACGTGACACACATACATACACACACACACACACACATACATACACACACACACACACACACACACACAGACAGACAGACATTTTCCAAAAATGGTCGAAATGGACTCAGCACACCTCAAAACGTTCGAATCCGTCAAAATTCGAAATTCGAAAATTTGCACGAATCCAATACTTTCTTCTATATATTAGATATAGAAGAAAGTAAAAACATTAATTCGGGGGTGAGCAAAATGGAAATTAAGGCCGAATTTCGAGTGAAATTTTTTTCGCGAATACAATACTTCCTGTTTTGTAAAAGGAAGTAAAACAACACCTAAAATTGTTAAAAAAGCTTCAGCTAAATCATTATAAAAAATTTAAAATTTTATATAAAAATCTCTATCAACGGACGTCACAGGATTGGAAAACTAAAGTTATGTACTAATGAGGGTTTCCATTTGAAAATGAAATTTATTCAAAAAATAACCATTAAAGTAAGAGTCAAATTTATACACGATACGTTACAAGACTATTATTATACAGTGAAAGCCAAATTATTAGACTAAAGAGGTTTTTTTTTTACTCTATTTGTACTAAAATACTATTTATTTTACTGTTAACTAATTTATTTTACTGTACAAATACTATTAGTGTACATACTGTACACTCATTATTACGTTATTTTAGCATACTTTAATGTTTGCAGGTGGCAGCACACTCTGCTTTGTTCATGTTCTTTGTTTATCTACCTACCAGGAACATAACCTCATTCAGCTTAAACAGTTTACGAGTTCTTTTTATTAGAATGTTCTGTATGTTTAAAGTTAGTTTTAGGTAATGAGTGAGTATGTGAATGAGAGTGCATATAATAGTGAGTATAAACAATTTTTTACCTCCTTTTTAAAAAAAGTTAAGAAATGGTGTATACCTTGTGAAAAGTATGCCAAAAAGACTTAAAATGCTCATCAAGAACAAGGGAATGCATATTAAATATCAGATAATTATTTCACTGTTCGTTAATGTGTCTATAGAAAAAGACGTATCTATTAGTTTTTACGGCATTCAGCTTTTACAGATGTATGCTAGTCACAAAATTAAGCAGAAACTCATTCGAAAGAGCAGAACATGCGCATCATTTTTTTTCTTTTCTTCCTCATTTATATAGACTCGTCTTAACTGGACCCTTGGCAATTCCATACAATTCAGGGTTGGACAGTACATGTTCTACTTCCATTCTCATTCCAATGAGATCAATCAACTTTTTAATTGATTACATTCATGGAGACATTTCCAATATTTTGCTCGACACACGAGTAAACTTGTTGAAGGTCAACTTCTTGTCACCAGGTGCTATTACCCATGCTAAAGCAGAGCGCGGGCCGACTCTGGTCTAAAGAACTCTAGTTTTAAAATTACTGATTTAGGCACGGTTAATTGGTTATTAAATGGTTTTCATTTCATAACCAAATTTAACAGAAGACGTTCACTTTAAGTGAGTTCAGCTCTTTATTTTAATGACGTACAAATCACTATAGTCTCAGAAATGGAACACTCACTTTTTAGGACTCTTCAATCGTAACAGCAATTCCGTTTTTTATGATTATTTCCTCGTTCGGTAAGTAACACATGCTCAAATCTCACGAAATGATCTTCAATTTGACAAAATGTTTGCTCGGAGCATTTTTTGCAAAGCAATTTTTTCAAATACCAGAAGGCTCTGCCACCTGCTCGCTTTAGCTCACCAATCCTCGAAGATTCCTATGCAATCTTATTTGATTCGTAAAGATTTAAACCGTCAATTAAAAAGAATCAGATTAAAAATGCGTTACAAGTTCCGTGTGAAACAAAAAGCACCCCTTTCACGGGTTTTAAACTAACTTGTAGAACTAAAGATGCTGAGGGGCTCCTGAGCATTGCACAATTGCAGTTTTGTACGCTTGACAAGTCGCTTTCAAATTCGTGGTCTGTAGTAACATATTTTGCTATATAGCTCAGGGTTTGAATTGAGTTCAGCCTAGGATTTTAGGTTAAAATAGAAAACCATATATATGCTGTTCTAATTTATAGAGATAGTTATAGCAAGCTTTATTTGATGCAGGAAAAAAAAGCCTCCATCGAACGAGATAGAATGTTAAGGGGTGAGGAAAATCTTTCATCCCTTTAAGAGGAAATTTACGTGAAAATTTATCTTAAAAAATTAATTATAAAAAACTAATTCAAAGTTAAAAAAAACAGATTCAAATCCCCGGAGCTCGAAGAAATTTTGTACCAAATTTCAAGGGTGTAAGTGCTATGGGGTCTCCTGGACGCAGACCCGCCACTGACTTCCTTTCACAATTTCTTTGACGTTACTTTTTCACTTCCTTTTAAAAAAAAAGAAGTATTGTATTTGCAAAAAGATTTTCACTCAAAAATCGGCCTTAATTTCCATTTTGCTCACCCCCAAATGAATATTGAGTTTTTTTTTCGACCCGACCACACGTACATATGTACCTAAGAACGTATAGACGCCCAAAATATCCATTTTGACGATTCCCGAGTTAATAACAAAGAGTTTTCTCGTGGCGTCTGTATGTACGTATGTATGTGCGTATATGTGTATGTGTGTCGCATAACTGAAGAACGGTATGTCCTAGAAAGTTGAAATTTGGTACGTAGACTCCTAGTGGGCCTAGTTGTGTATTTCCCCTCTTTTGGTTGCATTCAGGTGTTTCTAAATGGGTCTTTTGCACCTTTTTGGGGGTAAGTCATTGTTAATTTCGATGCAAACTCAAGTGGTGTTATAATTTGGTGGACACTTGGCAATTTATCGCCAATCTTTTGGTCGTCGTTTTGTCACCAACTTGGCGACAAATTTGGCGGATTTTTTTTTTTTTTAATCTGGTTTCAATGTGGCCATTGTTGGTGATATTTAGAGAGAAAACTCTTGAATCACATTAAAATTCCAATAATGGGGAAATAACATTAAATTGGTGTAACATCAGCTTGTTTTAATACATATATAGAAACATCGAAAGTTTCGTGAGATTTGAGCCTACTTTTTTTGAGTGTGCATTAGCTATATTTCAGAGAAATGATTAATTGCCCTTCACTCAGAAACGAATCCAAAACTTGAGTAAGAACGTTTTAGCTTTCACAGTTCTCTTGCAACAAATAATAAGTATACCTTTCGCTTAAGCAACAAATAAAACACTGCAAACCTTACTCCAGAGTATTAAATTACATTTACTAAAGTATTAAGAAGATTTAATCTCCCTGGAGCTAAGAAGACGAAGTTTTTTTCTTTTTCCTATTTTCTTTTCTTAATTTTTTATCTTGCTGTTGTTTATTAAAAAGAGTAATTTGTTTCACGATTCAATTATTTCTTTGAGCCCCAACAACGGCAAGATGTAAAAACGTCGCAACTTTTATTTTGCAAAATTTTAATTCTTTTTCGAAGTTACTAACAAAAAATAGGTTGCCGAAAAATTAATTTTCAGCACTAAAAAAAAAATAAAAAATAAATAAAAAACAGTGACCGTGCATGAGTAAATTTGGAAAAGCTACCTCATTTTATTTATAAACAAATTAGTCTCATTTGTTTAATTGATAAATGAATTAATTGCACATTGCTGAAATTATTATTAACCTTTTGAAAACTATTAATGAAATATATTGGCTCATGACAAGCTATAATTTTTTTCAAACATTTTCATAAAATCTCAAATTTATTTTTAGAAAACCACACTACATTATTTCTTTAGAAGCTAATATTTTTGAGCACCAAACCCATCATGCTTCAAAATATATTTGCGTAAAATTAGCTACAGGGTCACAAACTCCGTCAAGCCCAACATCTTTTATTAGTAAAACTAGCAGAAAAAGTGAAAAAAAAAAAAAATCATACTTGTGTCCCGAAAATATAGCCGTAATTTTTGTATCAGTAGGTCCCGAATTAGAAGGTCGAAATTGTAATTGCTCAAAAACTGTTATCTGAAGTGATTGTTTTGAGACTTGTCTTTCCTCCAGTGTCCTGGTGAGAATTAGGGTTTTCCTATCAACTAAGCAAAAGGGATGCAAACAGCTTCTTAAGTTCACCAAAACAGCTGTGGTCCAGCTGGATGTTTGTGGAGGGGCGTAATTTGCAGCGTACCTATCATTAGGTGCTGCTAATCAAAGCAGGGCCTCTTAATGAAAAATAAGGGAACGTTGTTGTGTGGAATGCGTGGTAAGGTTACGGGGCAAAGTAAAGAGGTAAAATATTTTCAGTTTACCGAGCCACCTATCTAGGAATAATGTAACTATGCTCTTAAACATAACAGGTGGGCTGAAAAGTCCGAAGGCTGACGTATAGAGGAAGTTAATAAAGTCAAATCCATGTTGTTTTTAGTTAGTACCAACCTTCAAAAGATATACTTATTAATTTCACAGTTGTTGAACATCTGGTTTGTGAGATATAGCGTTGAAAGTGAAGCAACTTTCGTTATTGTGTAAAAAATAAGTAACAAAGAATTTCGTGTGTTAATGAAGCAATGCTTTTTGGTGAAAAAAATACTGTTGAAGCTAAGGTTTGGCTCTATATACATTATTTAGACTCTGAAACAGGTAACTCAACCGTTGAGAAGTGGTTTGCTACATTTAAACGGGACGAAATGAACATCGGAGAAGATGCACGCAGTGGACGCCCCAAAGAAGCTGTTACCGAAGAAAATATCAAAAAAGTCCACAAAATAATTTTGAATGATCTTAAAGTGAAGTTGGCTGAGATAGTCGAGACTTTTAAGGTATCAAAGGAACGTGTTGGGCATATCGTGCTTGAATATTTGGACATGCGAAAGCTGTGTACGAAGTGGGTGTCGCGCGTGCTCACAATCGATCAAAAGTAACAATTTTTTGATGATTCGAAACAGTATTTATCGATATTCGACCGTAATAAAATCGAATTTTTCGTTCGATATATCACTATGGATGAAACATGGCTCCATCACTAAACTCTGGAGTCCAATCGACAGTCAGCCGAATGGACTGAAGGTGATGAATCGAATCCAAAGCAAGGAGAGGCGCAACAGTCGGGTAGCACGGTTATGGCATCAGTATTCTGGGATGCACATGGTATTATATTAATAAATTACCACGAAAATAGTCAGGCCATCAACAGTATTTATTACATAATATTGTTGGAGCATTTGAACGATGAAATCACGAAACAAAGACCTCATCTGAAGAAGAAAAAAGCTCTGTTTCATCAAGACAATGCACCATGTCACAAATCAATGAAAACTGTGGCAAAATTGCATGAATTATGCTACGAGTTGCTTCCCCATCCACTGTATTCCCCCCACCCAGATCTAGCTTCCCAGTGACTCTTTCCTCTTTGCAGGACTCAAAAGAATGCTCGCTGGAAAGAAATTAAGCACTTCTGCAGAAGGAATAGCCGAAACTGAGAATAAAGAGAAATCATGCAATAAAACTGGTATTGAAAAACTGTATGATCGCAATAATCGCTGTACCGCCCTCGAATGCAACTATATTAAATAATATAATCGAATTGTACCAAAAAAAAAAAAAAATGTTTTACTAAGCTAGCCTACCAACTTTTCAATCCAACTGTTATAGTTGGTTCCATTCCAAAAATAAATAGCTTCAAACAGCAAGGTATATTAATACAAGTTCACTTCAAAATTTAATACACATATTGTAATACTTGGTGGCTTATCAAAAATACTTTTTGTTATTATAAAATGATAATTAAAAAAAACTATTTAGTTTCAATTGGGATCTACTGATGTCCAATGTAGTACTTTTTTACTTATTAATAGGCTTGCTATGATTTTTAATGACTAACATGATTTGTCAAGTGAATGCTGGGCAAAGTGATTCAATTGATTTCGTTTATTCAGCCATTCATTTGTTAAATTTCTTAAATATGAATTCATTATCTAAATTGCTTGCATTCCTTCATTTATTAATTTACTTATTTAGTCATTCATTTACTTATTTTCTTTTTCATTCTCTATTTTATTCGCTCATTTATTTTTCTCATGTATTAGCTTATTGTTTAAACCTATTAGTTTAATTATTTCATTCATTTGTTTAAATATACATTTCTTTAATGAAAAATATTTTTGACAATGAAAAATAAAATATTTCTTTTTTTTTTCTTTGCGTCAAACATGGAACTAAATGATTTTTCTTTTTTGAAGCGAGAAATTTATTTCCAAAAATGAAAAATAACATATCAATGCAAGTATTATTATAAAATACAAAGCACATTTTGAAAAAAAGTAAGTTATCTTAACTATTTCACTATGCCCCTTATTCCACTGCACAATGTACTGTGGGATTGATCATTTTAATTTTCGAATTTTTAATTAGCGATGTTCAACTGTCATATTCTGGGAAATTCGTCATGTCTGTAACAATAAAATCTAACATCGAAGTAGAAACCATTTTTTAACCGAACAGAAGCTTGTGCTAACGAAGCGTTTTCACATATTTTTTTGTGTAACGAGTTTCTTGAGAGTTAATTTTTGCACCCCATAGATCACTTTAAATTGCATCGATTTTCCTGTCATACTATCTCCTATTTTAGAATCATTTCATCTTCTGAAATGTGCCTCAAAAATATTATTTTTTTCCTAATACTAGTTCAAAAATACAGCACCCCCCCCCCCCCCCTCCAATCTAAAAGGAAGGGTATTGTCACGCTGACATTGCCCCTTCAAAAAAAAGCTACTATAGTGTAGTTTAAATACCCTTTTAATTTTATTATTTTCTTAATATCTTTAAAAATAAAAAATGTGTGGTCTAATTGGCACTTTTCCTTATATTCACCCATTAACTTTCTTGTTATTTTTATACATTTCAAACATTTTCTCCAAGCACTATCTTTTCTTTACTAATAATAAAGCTGAAAGTCTCTCTGTCTGTCAGGATCTCTGTGACGCGCATAGAGTCTAGACCGTTCGGCCGATTTTTGTGAAATTTGGCACACAGTTAGCTTGTAGCATGCGCGTGTGCACCTCGAAGCGATTTTTCAAAAATTCGATGTGGTTTTTTATCTATTCCAATTTTAAGAATAAAATTATCATAAGATGAACGAGTAAATTACGAAAATATCATAACGTGGAACTGTAAAATGGGCACAAGCCAATTGGTGAGATACGAAATTATTATATTGCGAACCGTAACATGGGTACAAACCAACTGGCGAGAAAATTCACCATACATTATTTGTAAATATACAGGCGAACCAAAAGACCTTTTAATTTTTCTATTACAAGCCGTGCGGTTACCACTAGTGAAAAATAAAAGGAATATCATTCAAATAACTAATTTTGCGGTTTACATTTTAAATATAAAGCTTCATACAAGAAATCCCTACGCTTTTTCAGCTCTTGTAAAACGTTAATAAAAACTGATAATTTCTAACATGCTTTTACCCTGAACACATATTATATTTTCACATTTATAAACATGTTATCCGAAAACTTTCAAATTCTTGCAACACAGATGGTACCTTCGATTCCCCAGAGACGCGATTTCTCGAGACGTAATAAAAGTTTTCAATGCTTTATGTCAAGGAAATGTCAAAGCAGCAGTTTCCAACTGAAAATTCGGAACAATAAAGTTTACTTCAATGTCTAAGAGCATCAAACTATCTCGATGCGTTTGAGTTTGTATAGCTGAGTATACTTGATCAAGCAACTTCTCGAGAGTTAGGATTCCTAAACTTTGTTAAGCGTATTTTCGAAATAAAATATGCAATGATATTGAGTTTAATATCCGAGTACTTTGATATTCTTTACTAATAATAAAACTGGAAGTCTCTCTGTCCGGAGGATGTCTGGATGTCTGTGACGCGCATAGAGCCTAGACCGTTCGGCCGATTTTCATGAAATTTGGCACAAAGTTAGTTTGTAGCATGGGGGTGTGCACCTCGAAGCGATTTTTCGAAAATTCGATGTGGTTCTTTTTCTATTCCAATTTTAAGCCCATTTTTCACAGAAATTTAATAAATTGGGAAAGAATTTGTTCTGGAAATTTTCTCTATCTTTCTTTTCTTTACTTCTTTATCTTTCTTCTTTTCTTTTCTTTTTAAATAACAAACCTGAAAGTCTCTCTGTATGGATGTTTTGGATCTCTGAGACGCAAATAGCGCCTAGACCGTTCAGCCGATTTTCATAAAAGTTGGCACAAACTTAGTTTGTAGCGTGGGGATGTGCACCTCGAAGCGATTTTTCGAAAATTCGATGTGGTTCCTTTTCTATTCCGATTGTACGAACTAAAATATCATAAGATGGACGAGTAAATTACGAAATTATCATAACGTGTAATTGTAACATGAGTACAAGTCAATTGGCGAGAAAATTCACCATACATTATTTGTAAATACAGGCGAACCAAAAGACCTTTTAATTTTTCTATTACGGGCGAAGCCGTGCGGGTACCACTAGTCATTTACAAATGTTTTAGGTGCAGGATGTTCGTTGATAAATGTGTTATGTTCAGGATGTTTGTCTAAAATGGGTTGGAAATTTTAACACATAAGAGAAGAAATATAATTTAAATCAAATTTTTTTAAAATATTTTTTACTATACTGTAATTTAACAAATTCACATTAAAAAAATCTGAAACGTCAGATTATTTTGAGGTGACCTTCCGGGGTTTCACGGGTTTCCAGCAGTTTTTACCAGTATGCACAAGTTTCCTGAACTCAGCGGTTTCAGTTTTGAGAAGCATTTTGAGCTAACAGTGTGAAGATATACTCAGCTTCTTTATTAGCTGTTTCGCCTTCAACTCAGTTGTAGGCCTTTAAGAATGGACTTCCCTCCGAGGAAGAAATGCATTCTTAATTCATTATAGCTTTATTGCAAGATATAAGCCTAATTAAATGCTAAAATGCTTGAAATTCTATCTTATCGTCGGCCACCTTCCCTGTTAACCAGGAAGGTGCTAATCGTTCAATATAAACCTATCAAAAAATTTTCGAAGGTTCATGATTCATTCCAGAAGCAGATTATAAAATCTTGTTCAAAATTATTCCTTAATTTTTCAAATTGCAACATTTTATACCTTAATCACAAGATTTTAAAAACTTTCAAAATTATGTTTTTTTTAAAATTTTTTTGCAAACAATGGAAACATTAAAAATCGTAATCATGTATTATACGTAGATTGATTCAAAGAAAAAAAAACGAATTGTACTAATAGAGCATTTCCAGTTTTTTTTTTTTTTTTTTTTTTTGGTGTATACACTGTTAAAACACATTTCTTAAAATTGAAACGGAATCGCTTATTGTTGAGAGCATCACTTACTCAAAATGGCTTCGAGTCAATTTCACTCAGAACTGAAAAGCAAGAGTTCTTACTTTTAAAATATACCCTTTCTCAAAAACGATTCTACATGTTCTCATTTTTGAAATACCACTCTACTCAGAAATTAAATCAGACGATATCATTTATGAGAATAGGGCTGTTTCAAAAAAAAGAACATGTCGAATGGGGTAGGGGTTGTTTCCTTTAGTCAAAAATAGCACTTTTAGTTACTGAAATAGATAGAATAATCAAAGAAAATAACATGGACCCAGAAAATTCTTTCATTTTCCCAACAATTACTTTTTAATTAATTTTTTAAAATGTCTGATTTTGCAAACAAGGCATGGTTTTGATGACGTCACAAATGATGCTCTTTGGCTCATTTTGTACCGCGTTTCTACGTTATGATAATGAAGAAGCGAATTAAAATTGCGCTTTACGCTTGCTATCAATCATATCGTTGCCAATACACGTGAGTAAAAATGCGAATTAAATATTTTGTTCAGAGAATGGCAACACAAAATGGCATTTCATGATTTGTGATGTCATCTGCAAGAAATGTAAACAATGAAGGATCGGCGATTTAAGCTTTTTTTTCAAATATTAAACTTAAACAAATTATTTAAAAAATGGTTAAATCCTATGTTTTAAAGCATGTTCTTTTAGAAAAAAAAATACTTTTTAAATATTGGAAACGACCCTATTGGTTTGAGAATACGAACGTTTCAAAATAAGCACATGTTGCACCATTCGTTAGTATGGCATTTCTTGCAAAGTAAAATTTGCAAATTCTTGCTAAGTAGTCCATTGACTTATTCACTTCCTTTGGGAGCTTAACAGTCTGGACGGGCCGTAATCGAGCCGAAGCCCATTTTATGAATACGCTCAGTTAATCTTTAAATTAGGAGCTAAAAATATTTTTCACAACAGTAAAAAGTCTGCATTCGTGCAGCTTGTAGCAATGGGATTTTTTCCTTCAGTCAAAAGTACTTTTTGTCACTGAAATCGATAGAATAAGCAAAAAAAAAAAAAAAAAACATGGACTCAGAAAATACTTCTATATTCCCAACATTTTTTTTCTTCAATAATTTTTAAAAATGTCCGATTCTTCAAACAAGGCGTGTTCTTTATGACGTCACAAATGATGCACTATGGCGCATCTTTTTACCGCATTTCCACGCTATGATAATCAAGCAGCGAATTAAAATTGCGCTCTACGCTTGCTATCAACCATATCGTTGCCAATACACATGAGTAAAGATGCGAATTAAATATTTTGAACCGTGAATGGCAACACTGAATGGCATTTCATCATTTGTGATGTCATCGGCCGAAGCATTAAACGATAAAAGAGCACCGATTTAAGTAATTTTTTTAAATATTAAACTTAAAGAAATTATTTAAAAAATTGTCAGATTCTATGTTTTTATACATGTTCTTTCAGAAAAATACTTTTAAAATTTTGGAAACGATCCCATTCTAGAATCTTTTTGGCAATGATACTTGATTTTTCCAGGAAGTGTATGAAAAGTATTGAAATCTCATACGTAACACGAAATACTCAGTACGGTTCGGAAATTATTCACAGTGTAACAGAAAATTGATTCTTGCCTTTCATTCTTTGCCTTTATTCGCAGTGTTATTGGACCAAAGTGCAAAATGTTAATATTTTTTTGTATTCGTACGCTGAAAGGAGAAATTCCACTCCCGCTTTCCTTTCTGCGCATGCGTTATTTTTGAGATGGTCTGCTTACTTAAATTTCAATATGACATTTAGTTTCTATAAGTCAAAACTGCTTAGAAAAAATGAGAAGATGAATGTTTTCATTTCTGAGATGATTTGAACAGCGTACTACTTGTTTTAACTGTCTTCTGGTTTCCTCAAAACTGCAAATTTTGTTTTCTGCTTTTTATAAAAAGCGATATGTCAATGAACTCAGGCAGTCTTATTTACTCTTTTAGCAATCACGAATTCTTTACTATCTTCACTTGATGTTGCTCTGATTTTTCAGATTACCATGACGACGGCTGTTTCTAATGTTTATTTAGAGAGCGAAATTTTTGTCGTCGTAGTTACAAATCGTATGCAGTTTGATTTTATTCATTCTTTTTCAGTGCTTACCTAAAGCAGACTTTATATTAAAATGAGGGTTTTTGTTAAAAAATGACGTTTTTTCGAGGAAATAACACCTATGTAGATGAACCTAAACAGCCTAACCTTATCTAAATTCAAAATTTACAGGTTACTAATTCCCATCATTTAAGATTGATAAGAAATAAAAATACATAACTTTATATGCTGCAAATAATCTTTATGATAAGTGTACTGGTGGATACCGGATAAAATAGCTTTTTTTTTTTAAATTTCAGAATCTTAATCGCCGTTTCTTTTTTTTTGGATATGACTCGGTTTACCTATTCTAGAAAATCACCGGTCATAATATGCAAATTTCTTGGCCATATCAATTCTATATTCATCTATTTGTATAAACAAGAAATCCCAACGTGTAGCGTCCTATCGAAATTCGTAATTGCGAAAAACATAATTTAAATTCATGGCAGCAAAATTGGAATAAATGCTGAATTTTTTTTTATTTATTTATGTTTGTCCTTTCAATGGGAATTTCTTTGATACCTATACAATGACAAAACTAAATAATACATTTTTTAAGTAGCGGAATGTGGGGCAAAGTGTAATGGCTAAGATGTTTGAGCTTTTTCAAAATGAACAAATCGGAAATTCGTTTTTAAAATTACAGTACCTAAAGAAAGAACATGGTATTTTTTAATAAAGCTTGCGTTGAAACGATATCTTTTATTTTTGGCAGTAAATTTTAGTCGTCAGAAAAGGTTGAAATTTTTCACATTTTTTTCCCATGGGGCGAAGTGAAAAATAAAATATTTTTCTAATGAAATATTTTCTATTTGATTGCAAAAAATATTTTTGATCAAAAGAATATGTAAATAAAAGGTTGAATGAATAAATGAAAAAATAATGAAAAAAAAACCTAATAATTAAATTAATAAAGTATCATATAAAGTCAATAAGTATACGAAGAAAAATAAATGAGCTAGTAAAAGAATGAATGAATAAGAAAATAATTAAATGAATGGCTAAATAAGTGAATTACTAAATGAATGAATGTAAATGAATTAATTAATAAATGAAAATGTAAGTGATTTGTATTAAAAGATTGAGTGAATGAATGAAACAAACTATTTCACTTTGCCCCATCCACTTTGCCCCGTATGCACTTGTACAATTTATTTAAAATACAAATAAGCTTAATATTAACTAAATTGTTGCTGCATTGAATATTAGGAGGTTTCAATTAATATTTAAAATCTTAATAACAAGTACTTCACCATTTTATGGTAACAAAAATAATTTTTTGACTTACAACAAAATATTACAATATGAGTATTATTTTTTTAAAGTTGCCTGTGTTACCCAATGCTTTAATGTTTGGCGGTATTTTTTTTCCAGACTGGAATAGACTACATACTGTACTACCAGGTCTAGAAAAATCTTGAAAACTTTACATGTCCTACCGGGCATGTTTGTTTAAAAGGTACATGCCCGAATAAACTTTTAAATGCCCAGGGTTTTTTTTCATTGTTTAATATAAAAATATTTGAGTTTGTTGTCTAGTATTAATCACACAAAAAAATAATTTCACAGCTTTATATCTGAATCAAAAATTATTTCAATATACAATATAAAAAATATTTAAATAAATATTACATAATAAGTTATTAAAATTAAAAATTGTAATAATTTCATGCCCAGCTGGTCATGTAAGGGTAAAAGATTCATGCCCGATCGGAATTTTTACATGCCCCGGGCATGTTGAGAAATATCATTTTGGAGCATTGTATATAGTTAAAGCAATAACAGATAGGTGGAGCTAAAAGCAGAATAAATGTTTCCCCATTTTAAAAATAGTACCCTGACTGTTCAAGAAATACCATTTTCAATGCTTTGATAAAAAATCTTTTCAATCCTCTCTTACAGTTTACTTCTCTAATCATTCCAAACTTTTGCGTCATAGGTAGTGGTTTTGTCTCCCAGCGGGGAGAATTTTGTCAACGAAAAAAAAAGGAAGCAAAAGATTCGAACGCATTATGTCATACATATGTCAAGAACCTGTCAGAACAACAAGGTTTTTCTCAAACTTTCGAATTTAAAGTTTTCGTTGCTGAATAAACTGAAAAATGTAATCAGGCAGTTAATGTTTATTTTACTAGAACTAGTGGAGAAAAGTAATTTACGTTCTGCAATTTATTCTTTGAACTGAGAATTATTTTCAAAGGGGAAATATTGCGTCCTTTGCTTGTAAAATAAAAGTAAAATACATGTGAAATATAATTTCGAACGTTATTTAATCGTGGGCAACTGTATTTTGTTGATTATATTATGCAGTTGAACTTGGTTAATACGAAATGTCAAAAATCTATGAATTTGTTCGTATTAACTGTTATTCATAACAACCGTGAATGTGTGACACTGTGAAAAAAACGAAGAAATGCTTATCTATAGTTAAAAAACACCCCTACAATTACACACATTGTAATCTAACTATTAGCACATTCAGAAAAAAAACACCTATTTATTATAAATGAATGTTTTTGGAGAATATTGCAAAAGGAAAATGATAATCGACAATCGTTGAACTGGTTGTAATCCACGACGGAAGATGAAAGGTTTCATCTCCGAGTGAATTGAAATGTTCACAGATATACAAATGAACAGGCTTTATTTTCTATGCAAAATATTTAATATTTTCTTCTCTTTACACAATGAGACTTCTACTACTTAACAAAATGATGAACAATTTCTAAAAAAGAAAATTACAGTAGTACGAACATTTTAAGTAAAGAGGTCAGAAATTTTTGTTCGTCGAAGCCGAGACTTTAAATTTAATGCACGTATTGTACGTGAAATTTTTAATGTAATTAGATAGCAAACGAAACTTGACGAACAAGATGATTGTTTTGACCTTGATTTCGTATTAAACGTGATTGTATTAAGATAGTTCAACTGTATATAGTTAGTTGTAAGACGTAAGAGAAGTTGAATAGGTTTTGTTAACTATTCGTTTAACAGAAAGCGTTAGTAATAATCTATATAAATAAAACAAAGAATATATATGTGTGTGTATGTTCAATATAAAACTCCATAGTTTACGTTACAGTTACGACCAAATTTGGCCGTGAGGTACTTGGGCACCCGAGAAGGAATATAGAGGATTTTTCGAACGATAAAAAAGGGACTGGACAGTTCGAATTTCAATTTTAGGGCCCGAAATGCCATTAAATGGCTTTTTCTACCCGAAATAGTTATCGGAATTTAGCGCCATTCAAAAGCCTGCGAAAAATACCTATGAAAGTGAAATAATTCCTTAGATTTAAAAAAAAACAAAGGTTGAAAAATCGTCGGGACAAAATCTAAAAGCATTTTTTTAGCCTAATGGAACAGAATTTCATGTCGAAATATTATCGTTTACGTGATCTTATTTTAAATTAGCGGGAAAACCATTCGGAAGGTTGCCATTTTTCTTCTCGACAGTGACTAAATAAAATTTTGGCTTTGTTTTGAGGTACTATTCCCTTTTGATTATTATTTGGCGATTTATCTTCTTTCCTTTTTTTTTTTTTTTGTACTGCCATCAGAAGATAATCAGGAAGGTTGCGTTTAATTTATTCAGAAATATTTGATTTCTTTCTTTAAAAATGATTATTTCGACCAGAAATTTGCAGTATTTTTTTTCTCTAATTGAAGCCTGATTGTTTAACATGCGTCACTTGACATAACTTTTATTTTCGAGATAGACCGTGCAAAGCCGGGTGACGCAGCTAGCAATGATAATATTTTAAAAGATGCTTTAGAATATGAATGTCATTTCTGTTTTTGGTGGTCAAAAGAATCACATTATAAAGTAACAGCACCAAAAAAGGCCAAACTAAGGTTCAGAGCCTAACATCTCTCTCATTTATGACTCGATTATCTCCAATTTTTATACATTCATCAAAAAAATTATTCTACGTGAAAATTCAGGCTTAAAATTTGACAGAAATTTAACAAAAAAAAAAAAAAAAGAAAAATTAATTTGAATTTTAATATCTTGAATTCAAATTATGTTTTTCGCAATCACGAGTGTGTGTATGTAGGCGTGTGTGTTTGTGTGTGGGGGTATGTGTGTTTGTGTGTAGGGGTATGGATGTGTGTGTGTAGGCCTGTGTGTTTGTGTCTGTGTGCTGGCATAAATATGTGGGTAGTTATGTATATGAATGTGTGTGCGGGGGGAGGGGGGTATGTGTATGTGTGTGTAGGCATATGTGTTTGCGTCTGTGTGCAGGCATGAATGTGTGGGTAGTTGTGTGTGTGTGTTTGTGTGCGTGTGCGTGCGCACATGTGAGTGTAGTTGTGTATGTATTCGCGTGTGTGTAGGACATGGATGCAACCTGGAGACGGCTTTCGCTGTAGGAGCAGCAGCGTGAGGACCCGGTCGACGGTAATGGCGCGGAGGGTGCTGGTGGGAAAATAAAATGATAGGACATCAAAACAGTCAAGTGAGAACAATTAAGAAATCGTGATTGCTCAAAAAAAAAAAAAAAAAAAAAAATGACGAATTAGTTTTATTATAACGAACGCCAAGCAGGCCAACTCTGGAAAAATGCCAAAAAAAGTACTATCAAACTTTAAAAAAACTGTTTACTGTTACTTACTGTTAAACATTCTGCTTAACGTAAAAAAAAAAAAAAAAAACAATGTCTACAGCGCATGATTATGCAGCATGTAAAACATATGTCGAAAGTACCTACTCGCTTGACATAGAGTATCTCTTGGCAAAATTAAATTCCTAGTAGAGTTTCGCATCGAATAGAGACCAGGTGCCTCTACCTAGAGGGGAAACTGGGCGCCAAAATTCTCGTGGCAATGGCATCCCGCCAATAGTGGTTCTATGTTAAAGAATGGATGCTGCCGAGTAATTGCACTAGGTCTGCAAAAGGCAGTGCCTCTACCGCAGCCCCATTAGAAAGAAAAGAATATAAATCTTTACTAATAATGAAGCTGAAAGTCTCTCTGTCTGGATCTCTGGATCTCTGTGACGTGCGCCTAGACCGTTCGGCCTAGACCGTTCGGCCGATTTTCATGAAATTTGGTACAAAGTTAGTTTGAAGCATGGGGTGATTTTTCAAAAATTCGATTTTGTTCTTTTTCTATTGCACTTTTAAGAACATTTTCCCAAGCAAAATTATAAAATGGACGAGTAAATTACCAAGTTATCATAACGTGGAACCGTAACATGGGCAAGTCAATTGACCATAAATTCATCATCCATTATTTGTAAATATACAGGTGAACCAAATGACCTTTTAATTTTCTACTACGGGCAAAGCCGTGCAGGTTCCACTAGTATATAATAAACGACATTTGATGAACTCAAGAACATTATCATAAATTCCATAATAACTTCGATAGAAAGGAGAAAGATTAATCTTATTATTTGTAGAACTTCTAAGTCTTTTTGTCTTTTTTTTTTTGGTCTCTTCAAAGTACAGTTTGTGTACATATGTGCCGTACAGGCGTCCCTCGTATAACACGGTACTTGCAGAACACGGTTTTGATATTACACGGTACCAAATTTGCGATTATTATTACAATTTATATTCTACACGGTTCGAAACTTGAATCAAATATTACACAGTTTTGATATAACACAAATGTTATCTTTAAAAAACATGGAATTTCATTTTTGTTTAAGGTATTCTGTTAATGGTTGATAACTCTAATAAGTTTTTATCTTGTTTTTATGAAACTTGGTTTCGATATAACTTAGTACTGTCAGACCATTGATTGTATGGGAAGGCTAATATCCGGTTTATAGGCGGAAATGGGCGCGTCTATTACTTTGCAGGGGTGGTAGTTTGTTCATTTCAGATGTGCGCATTTGCCTCTAAATTATTTAGACGCATTTTTTTTACAAATCACAATTCGTTCACGGCAATTATTTTTTTAACCTAAACTATATTTGATCTTATATTCTTACTTAAAAAAAATATTGATAGATTTTTTTACAAAATTTTGAGCTTACCATTTTGGTTTTATATTTCCAGCCAAAAATGAAGGCATTTTATTTTCCTTTTGTTTCCATAGAAACTGTTTGTTTCCACTCTTTTTCGTCTTAAAGAATAAAATTAATTAGACACTAGATGAAATTATAAAACGTGTGCATCAGAATCTCATCAATGTTTTTTTTCTTCTCCCTGCTGGATTTGTTCAGATGGAATCGTCTTAGCTTGGCCGATTGCCAAATTACATACAATCCGTGGTAAAACAGTGCACATCCCTTGATTTACATTATTTCTAAGCCTCGTACAACACGGTTTCGGTAGAACACGAGACACGGTTTGGATACAACACGATGTATATTCACATTATTTTTAAAATGTACATGATTAATTAGTGTAAGAAATAAGTTAAAAAGTCATTTTAAAAAATCTCGCATAACACGGTTTCGAATTCTACACGGAACGAATGAAAAGTGTTATAGAAGGGACGCCTGTATATGCACAGCACAGTATCATAGTAATATCCTCCATCCGATCCTGCGATGAATTAATGACAACAGTTATGGCAACCATTTGGCAAATGTTTGTTTAATAGGAACGTCCCATAACATGGGAAAAAAACAAATTTAACTACACTGTTAAAAGAAATCCTGAAATTTTATGGTAAAAGTTACTGGCATCCATGTTACCAGTAGCTATTACGGTAAAATCGTATTTTACTGTAAAATTTTACAGTAGAATAAACGAGAGTTAAAAAATACCAAGCACAGGTTCGAACTCATGACCTTCGTATTGGTAGGCGGTTTTGCTGCCCACCATACGAGTTGGGACACGTCGAGAGCGGGGAAATACGGTGTTATATGCTTTGCACTGTAAGTCACATGGTGTATCAATTGGCGCTGCTATCGTTTATTTTTTTCGGTACAATTTATTGTAAATGTTTTTCTGTACTGTAAACGTTCCGTTTTACAGTAATAGTTACCAGAAAAGTTTCCTGAATTTTGTGGTAACTATTACTGTGTACACAAATTGTTAATCCTAATTACCAAGTTCATTATTTCAGAAAATCGTTTTTGAATCCCTCGAGACACATGCACAGTATTTCTTATCACAGTTTGCAGTTGTTAAAAATTTAGACCCGTCCTCAGCTATTTATATACATGAATGTTTAAACGAGAATTGATACTAGTAAGAAACACGATTACAACATGCCTTACACTTATACATCCAGGGGTGCCCATCCCCCATAAATTCAATGGCGCAATTTCCCCCCCCCCCAAATGTTCCTCAACCCGCTTTTCCATTTTTTATTTTTTTAGTTCCCTTTTTTATTTCATTTTTTTTTCAAATATTTATTTATTTATTTATTTTTCAAATATTTATTTATTTTTAAATATTTTTATTTATTTATATTTAAATATTATTTATTTATTTTTGTCATTAATTTTTAGCTATTATTATTATTATTACTTAAATAGAAAAGTTGTTTGCTACGCCAATGACACACACTCAGAGAAACATTTCTAAATAAATAAATGAAATGAAATATAAGCAGAATGTAATGAAATAAAGTAAAATAAATAATGAAAATTAAAAATAAATCCAGAAATAAATTTAAATGAACAAATTTAAAAAACTTAAAAATCCTCCCCCCCAATTTCATGGCTCAACTTGCGCTGTAATCCCCCCCCCCCTTGTGGACACCCCTGTATACATCCGAAAATCTTCAGTACTTCAGATAACAAACGAGTAAATTTACAGAACTAACACTGACAAAAATAGGGAGCATGAAAGTAGCAGAAAATACTTGAACTGTATTTTCTCTTTCAGAAACAATAGATAATTCAGATGTTTAGTATGAATGCAGTCCTTTGTTAACCACATACAGAGAAGACAATAATTCTTTTGTTAAAATCCCTTAAGAGAGACAGAAGAGCTTTTCCTAAATATTGAAGATTAGAACGAGATGTTATAAGCCATAAAACTATGAGATGTTCATTCTGAATGTCTAAATGGCAAATAAAAGAATAAAAGTCGGGAAACGGTGACAGTTGAAATAATACGCTTGTTTAAAACTCACATAGTTGATTTATTTAGGAACTAGTGGCACCCGCACGGCTTTGCCCGTAATGGAAAAATTAAAAGATCTTTTGATCCTCCGGTCCTGAGCTATCCGCTTCTCCTTGTCGGAGGCGTCCATGGTCTACACACACACACACTCACACACTTACGAATTCACACACATACACATACACGACTTCACACTCATACACTCACACACGCCTACGTGCATACACACACAAGCCTACACACACACGCACAACTATGCACACGTAACCGCCCAGGAGGAGGGACAGGCTTAACAATAACGGACAAGAACCGTTTCTAGAAACAGTAACTCCAATGAGTAGGGTCCTGTCGCAGTTCGTGATTGCGAAAAATATAATTTGAATTCAAAATTTTAGAATTCAAATTATTATTATTATTATTATTTTTGCTATTGATGGTCATTAGTTGTGTATTATTAGCCATTTTCGCACCTTATTCTGAATAGATGAAATATTTCAAGCTCTAAATTTTAGCGACTTAGACTCGTGTAAAGTTTTGTTAACGATGCTTGCGAATAGCTGATTACTGGTTTAAGATCAACCTAA
The DNA here is from genome assembly GCF_026930045.1 of Uloborus diversus. NCBI lineage: Eukaryota > Metazoa > Arthropoda > Arachnida > Araneae > Uloboridae > Uloborus > Uloborus diversus. The sequence goes on along the minus strand of NC_072736.1, from coordinate 17,751,766 downwards.
TTTGGATGAATCTCACAACCATTATTTAGAGGCAAAAAATGCAGCGATTTTTGAAATATCGATCGAAATTTCGGTGGCAGAAAATGTTTTCAAGGATATCTTTATGTGGCTGCGTACATTCAGTTCTGGGATTCTGTTTTAAATCAAAAAGCTTACCTTATTGGTTTTATCTTTGAATTGAATGAAAAACCAATTTTATTTTTGTTTGTTCTTTCTAAATTAACCTCAAAGCAATTGATTTTAAATTTAAATGATTTAATGATTTTGATTTCTTTTTACTTAATCGTAAAATTACCAACAAATCCTTCTAAAAATTGCGTTAAATTTTACTGTTTTAGCCAATATTTTTTCAAAGTGTTGGAAGACGGAACTAAATCTCAGGTTACTTCCATTACTATAGATAATCTAAGTATTTTCATTTTGATAAAAATATTTATGCTTAATCCTTTTAGGCATATATTTATGCTTAATCCCAACTAATAGTATCATTTCTTGCATTAAGAAAAACAAGCAGAGCATTTACATTTTGTTTAACTACTAAAATTTAATTCTAATGCTAATTTTCAATAGACCTTTTAGTTTATGTTTTGTATTTTTTATTTTAGGTCCTCTTATTGCAATACAATTTTACTTTTTAGAACTCGGTTTATTAAAATTTAAATTACTGCAAACTTTGACAGGATTTTCGCAACTGCCATTAATATAAAAAGAATACCAGCTTGTCACAGTAGGCCATTGGTATTGCCAAAAAAAAAAAAAAAAAAAAAGAACAAAACATGAGAGCTACGGTAAAAAATATTTTAAATCCACAAATAATAATAACAGATAATTTCTTTCCTTTTTCTACTTAAATCGTTTTTCTTTCAAAGTCATTGTGTCGACTAAAGATGTCAACTTTCTTGTCAACGCAGTGAATTTTAATTCCCACGAGCAAACGTTTGGAGCAGAACATTAAAAAAGAAGTTATCACGTTAAATAAATATTTGTTAGCTGTCACAACACCTTAACCTCGTTGAAATCAAAAATTGAAATTATAATTTATTCATAAAACTCGCGGAAGATAATTTCCTTTAATTTACATATTTTGTTGGTCTGTCGTAAAAGTATTTTGCTTCCGGTCGCGCTTTGACAAGTAAGAAATATAAATGTCTTACATAACACAGCTAATATATTTCAAGTAAGAAATTTATATTATGTCTTGTTTGGGAAAAATGCGCTACTGGGGGTTCCAAATAAATTTATGCTCTCTTTTAATGTATATAACGGACACAGTTTTTGGCGGTTTTTCAAGTGTGTTGGCTTGAAATATTGGCTGAAGTCTGACTTAACTTTGAGTTAAGAAAATTCACTCTTTAGTGCTGCTGTAAAACTGAGAACGTTGGAGAATGGCAAAATCTTTTTAGAAAGGGATTTCAACAATCTCAAACACATTTATTCCCTGTTTTAAAGTCAATAACGGAAACAGTTAACATAAATAAATACCTTTGCGCTGAAAAGTAAAGTAAGAAATAATAACGTTAAAAAGTACAAATTACAGATTACTGCAGACACTTGTTTCGGAGCAATAAGAACGCCTTTTTCAATATAAAAAGTAAAAAGTACTTTTACCCCTTTTCAATGTAAAAATTTACTTTTACATTACTTTTTACATTGAAAGAGGAGCAAAAGTACTTTTTACTTCTTGCATTAAAAAAGGCGATCCTTGTAACGCTGAAACACGTGTCTGCAGTAATTTCCAATTTGATTTTTGACGTTGTTATTTCATCTAGTTTTTGGCTGTTTTTTAAATGTGATGGCTTAAAATATTGACTGAATTCAGACTTAACTTTGCGTAATGAGAATTCTCTCTTCGTGCTGCTGAAAAACTAAAAACACGACAGAAGTACAAAAACAGTTTAGAAAGGAATTTCAAAGGTCCCAAACAAATTTATACCTTAATAACGAATAAATAAATACTTTTGGGCTTGAAAATTAAATGAATAAATTGCCAAAGTTTTGATGCACAAAAGTTGAAAAATACTGCAGACACGTATTTTGGTATTACAAGGAACACCCTTTTCCATGCAAAGAAGTATGATCTTTTGGATGAAAAGCTTTTCTCGGATGTGATGGCTTAAAATATTGGCTGAATTCAGATCTTACTTTGAATAAAGAATATTCACTCTTAAGTACTACTGGAAAGCTGAGAACATGAGATAAGTGCCAAAACAGTTTAGAAAGGAATTTCAAAGAGATGTACCAAAGGAACCCACAATTATTCGTTTGGCGAATGCGTTTAAAGAAAAAGGAACTATTCAGAGTGCCGGTGAGAACCATTCCGAGTGATGAGGATCATCCACCTTCATAGATGAGAAGGAAAACTCACTGAAATGCTCCCTCAATCTCTTGTAAAATCCTTTCGGCAAGCGGCTCGTGGAGCTGTAGATCGTCTGTTGAATTTTGAACTGTTCCCAATAAAAATGTTTTATTCTTAGATCTATACAGGGTGTTCCGTTTTAACCTGCAAGATCTTTATTTTCGCAACCTTTAGTCCTAGATGTGTACTTCCAATAATAAAAATGTTCAAAATCAGATGTAGATTTAAAATATTAAAAATTTAAAGGAAAAATAAAAAAGAGTAAAAAATTACAAAATTTAACTTTTTATACGGACCCTAGATCTCCTAACTAATATTTAGATATTAACTAATATTATAATCTCCATTGAAAACTATTACTGACACAATAATTTTGACATTTGTGCGACAAAAACTCAAGGAGATATTCCAATTTGATATTTAAGGGACCATACAGAAGATGAGATTGGAACTTATCGCCCTTTCAGAATAATGAAAGGTCGTCAAAGTAAGAAAACAAGATATTTTTATTTTTCATCGCTATTCAAAAATAAATGTAAATGTAATGCCGTGATATCCTAAAACACACTACAAAACCTGGAAAAATTTGAAAAATCACACCCTATGCCCACATATAAATTTTAAACACTTGTTAACCGCTATATTTTCCCCCAAACTGTGTGATTGACGGCGAGTGAAAAGTGGTGTAAGTCACAAACCGCTGCGTTTCATATCTCGGTGAATATTGGTCGTATTAATTTCAAACTTTTCGTGTTGGAATTATTTTTCAATGAAGATTATTTCCCTAAATATAAGTTAGGGAACCTAGGGGCCCGTATAAAAAGCTACATTTTGTACTTTTTAACTCATATCTATTTTCACTTCAAACTTTCAATATCTTAATTCTGCGTCTGATTTTGAATATTTTTGCAATTGGAAGTATACATCTAGGACTAACGGTTGCGAAAATAAAGGTCTTGCAGGTTAAAACGAAACATCCTGTATATACACTCTTACTGAAGAATATCATGACCGAAAAATTGAATATTATGAGTAGCATCATGCAAAACCTTCATACGACGATAATCTCCCATGCATCCCCTATAGTCTCTAAATTTGACCCGATATTTTTTGTGGGGACATGTCAAGCATAAAGCTAACCGCACTGAACTTATTAGAGTTCACGTGTTAAGAGCAGTCATTGAGATGCTATGTGCCCAAATACCAAACGAAGTGAAGCAATAAATAAATACCTTTGTGCCGAGGAATAACAGGAAATATCCAACGTTGTTTAGCACAAATAAACAAATTTCAGAATCTTCTCCGGGAGGGAGTCATGCAATAAATCTTGACTTTGAGTTGCATTTTGTCTTGTTTTACTTTTGTTATTACTTATTTTGATATTTAAACTGTCTGCTGTCCATTTTCATTGCTTTTACTGGGTGTCTTTACATCTAGAAGCTCACACCTTTGAATTGAAAAAGGGGTTCCTTGAAACCCCGAAACACGTGTATTCTGAAATTTGTTTATTTGTGCTAAATAACATTGGATATTTCCTGTTATTACCAAACGAAGTGGGTTTTTTTTTTTATTTTTTTTCGTTTTTAATTTCATTGGTCTACATTATTAGCTGTGATTGAACCACATTGGCCAGCAATTTGGACAATTTCGTTAAATTGCTAGTTTCTGCACTGGTTCTTCTTATTTTTATGTTCGAAACTTTTATGTGTCATAATAATTGTCCATGTTATAGATGTTCAAAGAAGGGACACATTTTTTGGGGATACTCTATTTTTGTAATGTATGTATTACTAAAGTATGTTAAAAAACCATTTTGTCTTAATCACCTATTGTATTATTTTATACAATGGTGTTTATAAAGTTTCTGCATATTTTTGCTTAAAATATTTTAATTATGAAATTTAAGATACCTATACAAAAGCACTGTGCAATAGAGCATCACATTATTCAACTCAGTCACTTCTAATAATAAGCCACAATTGCAGCTATTCCTTTCCCGACTGATCTAATGATTTTGGTGCAATTTGAGCTACAGCAGCCCTAATATCCACCTCTAATTGTTCAATGCTGCCAATCTTCTCCTGATTAAGGGGACGGTAGACCCTGAATTCGGCAAAAATTGACTAAAAAGTCAAAATTTTGATTTTTGTGTTTTGTGTACTTCAAGCATTTCTCTTCTTAACACAAAACCGCTTAGCGATTGAGCATTTTTTACAAAAGTTACGATTGTTTAAAGTTTGCACACAAAATAATTTTTCATGAGATACGTTTGTAAAACTCGGCTGTTTAGATGTAAACAAAGCAGGAAAAGTTAAATTTTAATAATCTCTCCTAATATTTTAATTAAATATTATTATAATCTTGTTCTTGTAATAAAACATGCTTCAACAACAAATAAAAACACTGAAAAAGAGCTTTAGGTTAATTTTTAACGTAAGTACAAAATTGCATTTTACTCAAAACGAAATTTTCTCGACTTTCATATCTACAAAGTGCTCCATGCGACACAATCAAAGTACACGAAATTCAAAATTTAGCATTATGTTTTATCAAATAATAAATCTTGGTATGCATTATAGAATCTAAACCCAGGAAGGTTTTAAAAAATTGACTAAAAATTACTAGCAAGAGAAATTTTGGGGAATTTTCATCGAAGTATTTTTAAAAAATTATCAAATTTTTTTTTAAAAAGGAATTTACTAATTAATACCAATTTTTCTTTATAACGATTTGTTATGTAATGAAATGCAAAAATGTAAAAATTTAAGACGCATGGAGCATTTTAACTTTTTCAACAAATATTTAAATTTTTTGAATTTTAAATAAAAAAGAGTTGGTTTCTCTTTTTTTGTGTAATACGCTATATGTTTATGCTTAAATACACACGCTCACAGAACCTTAAGTCTCTAGTGTGAAAACTAAAAAAAAAAAAAGGAACAAAGTCCACCGTCCCATTAACGTTGCATTTGACATAATCCAAGCGAATAAGTTTAATGGAGTAAAGTCTGGTGGTTGCGATGATTTGGGGCTATGAGTAACTACGTCTTATTCACGTCACACATTATGAGGCGAAGGCTTTTTAGGATGTTTTTTATTTTGAGCACTACCAATTTGCCAGATTTTCTGTAGCTACTTGGGGCTTGTTTTCTGAATTTGCAGTAGATGTTCTCCTGCACATTTTTATAGGTTAATCCGCGTATACGAGAACAAACAATAGTAGTTATTTCCTTTCTTGGCATCATTATTTCAGATTATATGCAAATAATTTAGATTTAGTTCATATTTTTCAAAAATGTTTTGAGATTTTTTACAGTATCGAATCTAGGGGCGCAAGCCAGAGTTCTTGTCCCAGGCAAAAACTTCTGAGGGACGGCAAATTCACACTATTTCTGTGTTTTGATATTGAAACTCAATGTAAAGACGTGAAATAACATGGGTATGGGCAACAATTTCAAGTTTTTATCCCGACTCAGAAAAATGAAAGATCTCCACAGCTTTATCAACCCCCTGTATTGTTTTTTCTGATGTTCTACATGTGCCAAAAACACATATGGTTACAAGAAACGTTATACACATTCCTCATATAGATAATAGTGAATTCACTGATCAAGTAACGCTCCTGACGTCATCAACAACGAAACTCGCGCCACGGCATGATAGTTTAATATTATTTTTTGGTAATGTTCGACATGCAGGGAAATGCTTTATTTTGACAGGACGGAATTGGATCCGGTAACTTAACTGTTTTACTGGTAATACTCATTTTATGAGAATGAAGAAACGAAAAAGTGGTCAACAATGAACGCATCTGCAAGAGTTTACGGTTAATCCACTAGAGTGAGGGTTAAAATTTCAACTATCAAACTATCACCAAACCGGCAACTGCTTCGTTCAAATGTAGAAGCAAGGGGGTCGTTTCCAAAATTTTAAAAGTGTTTTTTTCTAAAAGTGCATGTTTAAAAACATAGGATCTGACTATTTTTGAAATAATTTGTTTAGGTTTAATATTTTTAAAAAAATACTTAAATCGGCGCGCTTTCAATGTTTATGCTTCTTTCCGATGACATCACAAATGATGAAATGTCATTCTTCGCATTTTTCACAGCGCAAAATATTCAATTCGCATCTTTACTCACGTGTATTGGCAACAATATGGTTAATAGCAAGCGTAGAGCGCAATTTCAATTCGCTTCTTGATTATCATAACGTGGAATCGCGGTAGAAAGATGCTTCAAAGTCCATTATTTGTGATGTCATCAAGACCGCGTCTTGTTTCAAAAATCGGACATTTTAAAAAATTAATTAAAATATAACTGATGGGAAAATGAAAGTATTTTCTGGATCCATGTTGTGTTTTTTGCTTATTCTATCAATTTCAGTGACAAAAAGTACTACTTTTGACTGAAGGAAACAACCCCATTGTAACCCGTCATATTTGAAGGGTGATTTTCCAGTAATAAATAAAACGTGTTGAATTTTTCTAAAATAGAAATAAATGCTGGTGATAAATACCTTACACGTTCAACTTCAAACGTGCATTAAAAGTAGAAGAATTAACCGTCAACAGAGAACAAAAATCCGTAATTGATGTCAAAAAACGAAGACTTTATCAAATGTTCGGGATCCATTTGAAACAACTCCTAAACGACGATTTTATATCCCATTAACGAAATCCACCCTAATCCTTCTGCAAGCCCCAGTCGCTATTTATTGATGATTTTCATTTATAAAACAGGACTTTTAATCCTTACGAGACCTAATTACCTGCACCTGTAACTAATATCACCTTTGAGCTAACGAGAGAGCAACGTGTTGTGTTACCAGCGCCCTTCCTAAAGTGGTTAAAGAAGAATTTATTATACGTAATGATGTGTAAAAAGAAATATTTTCTTTCAGAGAGTGGCCCTTATCTTATCGCGTTCCCTAAGTTGTGAAGTTTTTCTTTGCTGGATTCTTGATCTTAGGTGAACGTTAAAGGGTTTTTGATGATGAAGAAAATAGTTTTTCTCACAGAAAAGTTGAGTTTAAGTGGTGCAGAGGAAACGTGAAAGAAAGGGCTCTTGATTCGGATTATTTGGGCGATAATTAGTATTAAAGGCGAAAGAGTAGGGCTGTGAAATAACATTGACGTTTTATGTTCAGAAAATAAGCATTCTTATTATATTTAAATTTTAAATTTAACACTCATGCTCTTAATGATGAATGAGGCTCAACAAGAATGTAATTAAACAGCTTTATAGAAAATATATACCAGTTTAAAGAAAATATATATTTTGTCGGTCTAAAAAAGGCAAAAACTGCAACCCTTGTTAAAAGTTGAAAAATTTAAAAATTTGGGTTGCGCAATTCTTCTTCTTCTTCTTTTTTTTTTTTTGAGAATGGGGTCGTTTTGAAAATTTTAAAAATATTTTTTTCTAAAAGAGCATACTTGAAAACATAGGCTCTGACCCTTTTTTAATAAATTTATTTAAGTTTAATATTTTTAAAACATTACATAAATCGGAGTGCTTTCATTGTTTGCGGCTTCTGCTGATGACATCACAAATGATGAAATGCCATTCAGTATTGCCATTCACAGGGCAAAATATTTAAAACGCATCTTTACTTTCGTGTATTGGCAACGATATTGTTGATAGCAAGCGTAAAGCGCTATTTTTGCTGCTTGATTATCATAACGTGGAAACGGAGTAGAAAGATGCGGCAAAGTGCATCATTTGTGACGTCATCAAGACCACGCCTTGTTTCAAAAATCGTACATTATTAAAAAATTATTTAAAAAAAAAAAAAAAAAACTGTTGGGAAAATGAAAGTATTTTCTGGGTCCATGTTATTTTCTTTGCTCATTCTATACATTGCGATGACTAAAAGTAGTACTTTTGACTGAAGGAAACCACCCCATTGCTTACATGTATCCAACATGTTAATTCAATGCAAAGCCTTAAATACTCTACAAAGAGAGACTGTTTTATGTTTCACACACTTACAGTATCAAAACAATGTTGAAATGCAGCAGATTAAGGTATTTATATTGCAATGCCTTTCATATGAATTGATCTTTTATTTTTAGAAAGAAAGGCAGTCAATTTATAAAGTTTTCTAGCATTTTCATTTAAATTTACTTCCTTTTAAACAAAAAATGAAAAAAAAATGCTTTTATGGTATTTAAAACTGATTCTCTCTTTCAAATCCTGTTATCTGTTTACCTTTCCATCTCATACGAAACAAAAGAACGCACACAAACAATGAATGTGCCTTTCGCTCTTCTCCATCTTTTGTCACTGAAAATGAGAATATCTTTTGAAATGTCATCCTGTTTTACTGTTATTAAAAGATGCTATCACACTTGTTACGGAAGTATATTGTGTTTTGTAAAATTCTTAAATTAAACGTATGTTTTTGTAAAAGCTTTATTTGAATGCTTAAGATTTATTTTCTTTTGTATTTATTATTACTGGGATAACAACAAAACTAACAATTAAAAAACCTTTGTAGATGCAAAGGTTTAGTGAGATGGAAAATTGAAAAGATATCAATGAACTGATGTTGAAATTTGATTTTCCGTCTCAGCTATAGCTCTGACATCAAGGAGATGAAGATCTTCAAAAGATTTTTTTCTCACATAGTTTGTAGCACTTGACACACGTGTATCAAAAATAATGTAAACTTAACTTGTGTTATAATTTGTCGCTAAGTTTTGTCGCCAACTTGGCGAAAAATTTGGCGATTTTTTTTTTGACTTGGTTTCAATTTGGCTACTGTTGGTGATATTTAGAGAGTAAACAGTTGAATCACATAAAAATTTAATGGGGAAATGACATTAAATTGGAGTAAAAGGAAGCCATGTGATGCACACATCAGCTCGTTTCAATATAAGTTGTCTTGCTAGAGACATTTTTCTGTAATCACTACGCAAATAACGCGTATCCAAATCATGCAATTAAATCCACTCTAAAACACATTCTCTAACTAGTGAGACTTCTTGAAAAGTTAAATATGATCAAAAAACGGTATGAAAAATTTGCTTATTAAATAATTCTAATTGCTTATTAAAATTTTTTCCCCGTATGCATTTATTTTTCTTACATCATTATCATATTATTTAAAACTCTTGCAGTCTTTCTTTTTGCAAAAACATATTTCATTTAGAAATAATGGGCTTCTTGAAGCACTTATAAGCATGGTATTATTTATTATACTTAAGGAAATTTTTAAGAAAGGAAAGTATGCTGTTGATTAATTTCTTATTTAAAGCTGCCCCAGGCAAATATAAATAAATTTAACATATTTTTTGTTCAATATTTTTCTCTAGCTAGTTTAAAAATGTTTATAAATAAATTATAATACCGCTGATGAAAGTTTTATTGAGTGTATTGCTCTTTATTGCAAGCCCATTGTTTACTTTCATTAATAAAACTACGATGAAATGTGTTCTTCTTCATCTTTTAAACTTTCCTCGGGTGACTTTCCATCCAAAAGCTCACACTTCTTTGCATTGAAAAAGATGTTCCTTGTAACACCAAAACACGTGTCTGCAGTAATTTGCGGTTTTTGTGCTTCAAAACGTTGGTTAATTGATTCATTAATCCTAAATTATTTCAAATTGTTTTTTTATATGTAGGTAATTAATAATAATGCAAATATAATAATTTTAGTAGTGAAAGGGAAAAATAGCATGATTTTTTTTTGTTATATTGGTTCAAATTATTACAGTATCAATGCTGTTATTACTGTTACTGCCAAGTAACGCTAGTTTGGAAGTCTGACTTAAATACAGAGAAATTCTATTACAACGAATTTCAATTCAACGAAATATCCGTTTCAACAAAATAAATCTTCAATCCCGCTTTGATTTTCAATACGTTGTTTGATATCCATTATAACAAAATTTCCGGTCTAGCGAAAAACAAAAATAATAATGATCCCTTGATATTCGTTGAAACTAGATTTCACTGTAATACACAAAAGATGTGGTATAGTTAGTATTTATTATGTGGTATGGTTAGTATTTGGTGGTGGTAGCATCAAATCCTTACATTGTGATGTTTTGATCCAAACCGTGAGTCGAATGACCCCCTAATCCGCACCCTCCAAAAGTATTTATTTGTAGTTGCGGATAGCTAACTTGTATTAATTACTATTAGTGCATATAGGAGTCCTTTATCAGTTGCAATGGAAATTATACCCCTTTGATCACAAGCACTGTGCCTAAAGAATCAGGTTCCATATGGCATAAGATAGCAATGAAAGTAATATTAACGTAAATCTCAAAAGCTAGTAAGCAATAAGCGTAAGTACACTTAAAATGACAAACACAGTGCTGGTCAAATTATTAGACTAAGACTGTTTTAAAAGCAAATTCTTTATTTATTACATAACTATAGACACATTAACGAACAGTGAAATAATTATCTAATATTTAGTATGCATTCCCTTGCTCTTCATGAGCATTTTAAGTCTTTTTGGCATATTTTTCACAAAGTTTACACCATTTCTTAACACCTTTTAAAAAAGGAGGTAAAAATTTTTTTATACTCACTATTATATATACTCATATGCACATACTCACTAATTACCCAAAACTAAGTTTAAATATAACAGAACACACTAATAAAAAGAACAAGTGAACTGTTTCAGCTGATTGAGGTTATGTTCCTGGTAGGTAGATAAACAAAGAACATAAACAAAGCAGACAGTACTGCCACCTGCAAACATTAAATTATGCTGAAATAACGTAGTAATCAGTGTACAGTATGCACTGTACTTTAATAGTAAAATAAATAGTATTTTAGTACAAATAGTGTACAAAAAATTAAAAAAACTCTTTAGTCTAATAATTTGACCAGCAGTGCAAGTAATGGCGACCATTCTTTTACGTGACAACTTTACCGGCGGACGCCGTTACCACTTGAAAAGTTAGACGCCCAATTCCTCAGTAGGTGAAAATAGCTACTATTACGGTGACATTTGCACGCGTAGGATTTTAACTTTATAGAAAGCATCCAAGCCTAATGGACACGTTGATTACTTTTAGCATGGTGCGTATTTATATGACATGGACATTGACGATTTTTAGCATTAAAAAAAAAAAAAACATCGAATAAGACCAAGTTTTAAAAATGCAAGTATGGGCGTAAATAAAAATATGTAACAGATAACGCCCCTCTATATAAAGAAGTTGCTGAATTTTGAACGATTTGAGCTTCTCTTTGTTACATCATTAACAAAAACAGTTGTCAAACTAACCGAAAATGAAAATATTTTATAATAAAAGGCCATTTTAAACCTTTAAAATAAAATAATAATTTCATTTTCGGGGCAATTTCAACTTAAACATTTTAATTTTATTATAAAGGGCCCTTTTCACACATAGGGCCATTTAAAAATTACCGTTTGGTGCAAAATGGCAATTTAATAACTTCATTCAACTAGCTTTTCAATTGTCTTTCGTTTATAATTAAAGCGATCACCCAAATATATTTATAAACTCAGAATCTAAGAACTGAATCGAATTGCCTACGAGGCTGCTTCTATTGTGTTATGGAAATCAAGTTTTCTGCATTTCATTTTAATTCATAACTGTATTATACCAACGTTCATATTTCCCAGTTCGCTGCAAAATAACATATTCCTTGTAATCTATTTTGGGTATTAAAGCATGTCCGAAGATTTGATGCACCGATGGGCATCAATATTATTCACGGCTTTAGGCATTTTGATTTAATTGGGAACTTAGATTAGTCATCAGATCCAACGGATTATATAAAGGTGACAAATAATTGTAAAGGTATTATAAAGAAATATTGAGCTTTCCAAACAGACAATAATTAAAATTACTGAGAAAACTATGACTAAGGCTACTACAATTTATTATTGTAACGAAGTATAAATAGCTGGAAAATAATACTTTTCTCTGTTATAACCAGATTACTGTCCAGCCACGGATTGCATGGAATTTTCATACGTTCAGATAAGACGAAGCATCGGTAAAAAATAATAGATTTGTCCATTTCCGGCTGTAAAACGGATGTTTGTTTTTCCATACAATCCGTGGTCAAACAGTACTTGTAATGTTTTGCACTATTAAAAATTGTCACGAAATATTGTTACACCAATTGCATAAAAAAAATTTAAAAAAAATCCATGATTGTCTTTTAGTTGCTAAAAGCAATAATGAGTCTATGTAGTATTTAGTAAGTGAATTATTGATATTGACGCAACAAATGGTATACGTTTTCTCGGTTAATAGTTATTTGTTATGATATCAAAAAACTGCAGATTGTTCACACACACACACACACACAAAAATATTTTTGAAGAAATAACAGCTATTATTCAGTATGGTATGCTATCAAAAAGGCTTTAAAAAAGTTCCTGGAGTTGGGAAAAATCAAAACCGAAAATTTGCGTGTAATTTCTGTGACTTTCTCTGTAGGTGTAAATCAAGTTCCCGTTCTAAATGAATACCAATGGGGTTTCTTAATTAGCGATTGTTCAGCTACTAATCTGAAAAAAAAAAAAAAAAAAACCGAGCTGATGTGTGCATCACATGACTTCCTTTTACGCCAATTTAATGATAATAGTGCCTTGGAGTAAGCAAAGAAACTTTAAATATTTTTATTCCAAGTGAAACCAAAAATTAAAAAAAATAATAATAATAAAACTCGTCAAATTTGTTACAAAATTGGCGAAAACATTTGGCGATACATTGCCAAGTGTATGCATTGAAATTAATAATGTTTTCCCCAAAAAAATGGTGTAAAATACCCCCTTTGAAACATCTGAATGCAACCAAAAAGTGAAGAGCACAACTAGTCCCCACTAGGAGTCTTACGTACCAAATTTCAACTTTCTAGGACATATTGTTTATGAGTTATGGGAGATATATACGCACATACATACGTACATACGGACGTCACGAGAAAACTCGTTGTAATTAACTCAGGTATCGTCAAAGGGGAACTTCGGGTGTTTATACGTTCTTAAACTTATATCCGCGTGTGGTCGGGTTGAAAAAAAAACTCAATATTCATTCGGGGGAGAGCAAAATGGAAATTAAGGCCGATTTTTGAGTGAAAATATTTTCGCGAATACAACACTTCCTTTACTTTGTAAAAGGATGTAAAATAACATAGCTGTCTTCAGAGCCTCCTTCAAACGAGTTGACCACTTGTACTTGTAGGTCCGCGGAACCTTAGAGTGTAGTGTACTGTCAGATGAAAATTGCTGCAAACTTCAAAATTCAGTGTAGAAAGGCCCCTTTTAAACTTTTATGTTGGGGTTTTCTTTTTATTTCAAATTTCTGTTTTTTTTCCCCCTGATAAAAGCAAACATTCAGATTTGTATTATAATTCTTATCCTAAAAATTATCGGTTTTTAAAATTAGGTTTATTATTTGTCTTTACAATTGTAAAGATTACTAAACAATAATCTGAATTAGTTTTATACCTACTGGCAGGCTTTTCGAAATATTTTTA